>NW_026512531.1:0-279632 GCF_027579735.1 Bombina bombina | reverse complement strand
ATTTGCAAAGCAGCAACTTGGTCTTCTTTGCATACTTTTTCTAAATTCTACCATTTTGATGTGTTTTCTTCTTCTGAAGCAATTTTTGGTAGAAAAGTTCTTCAGGCAGCTGTTTCAGTTTGATTCTTCTGCTTATAATTTCAGTTTTTTTCATTATAAGATTTAAACTTTATTTTGGGTGTGGATTATTTTCAGCGGAATTGGCTGTCTTTATTTTATCCCTCCCTCTCTAGTGACTCTTGCGTGGAAGATCCACATCTTGGGTATTCATTATCCCATACGTCACTAGCTCATGGACTCTTGCTAATTACATGAAAGAAAACATAATTTATGTAAGAACTTACCTGATAAATTCATTTCTTTCATATTAGCAAGAGTCCATGAGGCCTACCCTTTTTGTGGTGGTTATGATTTTTTTGTATAAAGCACAATTATTCCAATTCCTTATTTTTTATGCTTTCGCACTTTTGTCTTATCACCCCACTTCTTGGCTATGCGTTAAACTGATTTGTGGGTGTGGTGAGGGGTGTATTTATAGGCATTTTGAGGTTTGGGAAACTTTGCCCCTCCTGGTAGGAATGTATATCCCATACGTCACTAGCTCATGGACTCTTGCTAATATGAAAGAAATGAATTTATCAGGTAAGTTCTTACATAAATTATGTTTTTAATACATTACATTGACAGAATATTCACATTTCTTAGAATTTTTTTTTTTTTACTCTAATTATTCAGAAAGATTTTTTTTTTTTTTTATAAATATTTTTCTTTATTAAATAGAAATTCACCTTACAGCAATATTGAAATAACATTACAGCAAAGCATATCTATAACAAAATATAGCAATATGCATGGTTGACGGAAACATACATTTCACTTGCTGAAATAATCAGAAACATTAGAACTGGTGTGTCAACAGTGTATATTCACATAATAGCTAATATAGGAAAGAAAAGAAAAATCAGATACCGGGCATTATTTGGCCCTAGGAAAGGGGCAAATAGAATGTGAGCCAACAGGGCCCACATACTAATTTTCCAGACAACTTGATAAATAGGGGTTATACACATCTCCCTCATATAGAGGGTAAAGAGAAAGAAAGAAAGAAAGAAAGAAAGAAAGAAAGAGAAAAAAAAGGGGGGGGGAAGGGGGGAGTGAGGGAAGGAGGCGGAATGGGGAAGGGGCTGCATGAACTCTCTCCTCTCGTTCCAGGAGTAGATTGCGCTGCTGGTGGGTCCCATTTATCGGAGTTCAAACCAGTCAGACCACGTCTCCCAGTAAGAGTCCAGGGTATTGTTCTCTCTGGCGACATATCTCTCCATGGTAGCGAAGTGATTTATCACATCACAGATCTCATTTAGATTTGGAGGCTCTGTCTGTTTCCAAGCCCGAGCTATGCACAGTTTGGTCGCTGCCAGGACGTAAATTAAGAACTTCTTGGTGTTCAAGGAAAAAGATCTCGGAAGAAGGTGGAGCAAAGCCATCTCAGGTGTCAAGTGGACATCCAGGTTCATGGAGCTAAGTAATAATTCAACCTTTCTCCATAGGGAAGTGACCTTCGGACAGCTCCACCACACATGAAGGTCGGAGCCCTCACGGTTACACCGTCTCCAGCACTCTCTGGTGGAGGACGGGTACATCGCTGCCAATCGGGTTGGGACTCTATACCACTTCAACACCCCTTTCATATATGTCTCGAAGACTGTGACACAATGAAGTGTCTTTTTAGTGAGAGTAATTGCATACGCCCTCAGAAATGGAAATGTTGAGCTCACGACACCAGGCACGTATCTGCCACGGCACATCCGGTGTACAGTCATTAAGAAGCGTGGTATAGTGGAACAAAATGGGGCGGGATCTCAGTCCTCCTATACACCACCTAGATTCCCACCCTGTTTTCCCTCTGAGGGATGTCGTGGGGAATCTCCTTGCCTTGACAATACTGAGCACTCTGAAGCTCTTGAAGCGGAACCATAGCGGGTTTTCCGCTCCGGGTCCCGCTAAATGTGAGGCCGTTGTAAGAGAACCCGAGTGATACAAATCAGAAACCTTCGTGATGTCTTTACTCTTCCAGAATTCAAAATGAATCTCCGGTGAGTTCCACAGTAGGCCCCTCAGGCTCTGAATAGGAGAAGGGTAGGGTGAAACACCCTGTCTGTGGCGAAGCTCGTACCAGATACGTAGAGATTGACTGACAATGGGATTATTGATCCTAGCTAAGAGGTTCACATGCTTAGGTACCCAGATGGCATCCCGGAGGTCCAGATCAGCCGGCAGGGCTAGTTGTTCCAGGTGATACCAGCCTGGTCTATCCGTCTCTACTCCCCATGCAGTGATATGTGTGAGTCTCATTGCCTCATAATAAAGATATATGTTTGGAAACGCAATACCCCCCTTGGAGAAGGGTCTCTGGAGAATTTTATATGCTATTCAGGGGATCCCGTGTCCCCACACATATCGGAGGAAAATTCTATGGATCTGTTGAAGGATCCGATGAGGCACATTGAAGGGGAGGCATCGGAATAAATATAAGGCCTAGCCAAGAAATCTCACGATGGTCCCATGATATCGTCAAGGATCTGATTTCGGCCGTCAACTTATCAAAGTTAAGTTTGGTCATAGTATCTACGTTGTCACTGAGCATTACGCCCAGGTGAGTTAGGCATTCTGTAGACCACTGGAATTCAAATTTATCCTGCAGTACACGTAATCGATCTGCGGTAATGTTCATGGCGTATGCTTCAGTCTTAGCAACATTAGACTTGTAGTAGCTATACCAGCCAAATTTGTCAATTAGGTCAAAGACCTTTGGGATCGAAGACTCTGGGTTAGTCAATAGAAGGGTCACGTCGTCCGCAAAGAGGGCAATCTTTTCTTCGCGCAACGGGTATGAAACACCAGTAATTCCATCTGACAAACGTATTGCTTGGGCAAAGGGTTCCATCACCAGGGAAAAGATTAAAGGAGAGAGGGGACACCCCTGTCTGGTGCCATTGGAAATATTTATTACCGGCGAACAAAAACCTGGGCCCCTGATACGAGCGTGGGGGGAAGTGTAGAGGGCCCGAATGGCTAAAACGATTTGGGGAGGGAAGTTGAAAGCTCTGAGAACTTCCCATAGGTATTCCCACCGTACCCTGTCGAAATCTTTCTCAGCATCTAGGGACAGGGCAACCAGTGGGGTACCGTTCCTACGGGCGTCCGAGAATATCGTAATTAAGCGTCTCATGTTGTCCGGCCCCTGACGGCCTTTAGTAAAGCCGACCTGGTCCAACTGTATTAGTGTGGGTAGTAGGTTAACTAGCATGTCCGCAAGGAGTTTCGAATAGAGTTTCGTATCGACATTTATTAATGAGATTGGGCGATAACTACTGCATAGTGTCACGTCTTTATTTGGTTTAGGAATAGCGACAATTGACGCCTCAAGGTTTTCTCTCAATATTTGCCCATCTGATTTAATTTCGTTACATATCTCTATTTTTATGTGGGGTGTAAGACTATTTTAGTAATCCCATTTTTATTGGGTATGAGTTTGTATCTAGAATATTTCAGTTTCTTGTGTGCTGAGAGTTCTTTGAACAGACATATTCTATAACCAGGTTTTTGTTATTGATAGTCTGAAGGCTGTTTCTGTTTGCATCTATCAATCAGATAGGCCTTTTGTAAGTATTGGAATTCAGTCAACAGTAGTTAGGTTTCTATCTTTTTCAGTCATGTCCCAATGTCATACAGTTTCTAGAATTGATTATTTTCTATAGCTCTTTTTTGGTCTATGTCCTCTCTTCCAATAGTTCTCAACTTTAATCTGTGGTGGAAAATGTATTTTATAGTTCCTATTATACAGATCATATAATTCAATAGTCTTGTAGCCATGGTTTCTGCTCCTCTTTAAAACAATAGCTTCTCCATGGTTGTGTCTTTAGGGTTCCTTCATTTAACATTGGTTATGGCTGATATAAATGGCAATGGCATCACTGTAGTAAACAGATTTCAACAATCAAAATCTTTTGACCTAGATTTTTCACGGTTATTACTCGCCGTTCTACTGTAATCCTTTATGGGACCAGCACTTAGTCTACAGAGTTCTTGAAATATTCTGTTTAAACTAGACATGTTCAGTAGAGAAAAATGTAATTAGTCTGAATCTTTAAGAATGAGTATTCAGGGAAATTACTTTCCTCAAATATTCGTTGCTGCACTATTTGGTATTCGTTTAATTTAAAACAAATACTGAATATTTGTAAAACTGGATATTTGTGGAACTTTTACATTTATTTACTTTAAAACAGATGTCACTGTTGCACTTACGAAACTAGTTCAACCCCTTAAAGGGGCAGTATACACCAATTTTCATATAAATACATGTAATAGACACTACTATAAAAAGGATAGGCACAGATATATAAACATCCAGTAAAAAACCTTTTAAAAAGTTACTTAGAAGCTCCCAGTTTAGAACTGTTAATAAGTTTAGTCTGGGACTCCCGCTAAAAGGGGCTAGGGAAACAAAAATAGCTGACACCCCCCTATTTCTAACATTTAAAGTGACAGGGGGTTGCAACTTGGCTCAAGGAGCCAAAACAGAGGTTCGGCTTCATAGTTAAATTAAATATGCTATATGAAGTGGTACACACTGATAACAATGGGGAAATATAGTGGCACTAACTATCGCCTAGATTTAGAGTTCTGCGGCCAAAGGGGTGCGTTAACTACGAATGCTTTTTTTACCCCGCACCTTTTAAATACCGCTGGTATTTAGAGTTCACAGAAGGGCTGCGTTAGGCTCCAAAAAGGGAGTGTACAGGCATATTTACCGCCACTGCAACTCTAAATACCAGCGGTGCTTACGGACGCGGCCAGCTTCAAAAACGTGCTCGTGCACGATTCCCCCATAGGAAACAATGGGGCAGTTTGAGCTGAAAAAAACCTGCAAAAAAGCAGCGTTCAGCTCCTAACGCAGCCCCATTGTTTCCTATGGGGAAACACTTCCTAAGTCTGCACCTAACACCTTAACATGTACCCCGAGTCTAAACACCCCTAACCTTACACTTATTAACCCCTAATCTGCCGCTCCGTACACCGCCTCAACCTACGTTATCCCTATGAACCCCTAATCTACTGCCCCTAACCCCCGCTGACCCCTATATTATATTTATTACCCCCTAATCTGCCCCCCCCAACGTCGCCGCTACCTACCTACAATTATTAGCCCCTAATCTGCCGACCGGACCTCATCGCTACTCTAATAAATGTATTAACCCCTAAAGCTAAGTCTAACCCTAACCCTAACACCCCCCTAAGTTAAATATAATTTTATTCTAACTAAATAAAATAATTCTTATTAAATAAATTAATCCTATTTAAAGCTAAATACTTACCTGTAAAATAAACCCTAATATAGCTACAATATAAATAATAATTATATTGTAGCTATTTTAGGATTAATATTTATTTTACAGGCAACTTTGTATTTATTTTAACCAGGTACAATAGCTATTAAATAGTTCATAACTATTTAATAGCTACCTAGTTAAAATAATTACAAAAGTACCTGTAAAATAAATCCTAACCTAAGTTACAATTAAACCTAACACTACACTATCAATTAGGGGTTAATAATTGTAGGTAAGGTAGCGGCGATGTTGGGGGGGCAGATTAGGGGTTAATAAATATTGTATTAGAGTGGCGGCGATGTGGGGGGGGCCTCGGTTTAGGGGTGCATAGGTAGTTTATGGGTGTTAGTGTACTTTAGAGCACAGTATTTAAGAGCTTTATGAACCGGCATTAGCCCAGAAAGCTCTTAACTCCTGGCTTTTCTCTGCGGCTGGAGTTTTGTCATTAGATTTCTTACGCTCACTTCAGCCAAGTGAGCGTTAGACCCTTTCCTGACTGACTCTAAATACCAGTGGGCGGCCAAAACCAGCGTTAGGACCCCCTAACGCTGGTTTTGACGGCTAACGCAGAACTCTAAATCTAGGCGTATGTTAGGAGACTATACTGATACACGTTATGGCCTATCTAGCCTACTGGGTTGTTGATAAAGTTATTCTTAACTCCATAGGCAGCAGTGGAAGAAGGAAGGGCTCCCTATAAGTGAATTAATTCCCTGCAAGTGTTTTTTTTTAACTTGATAGGCTACAGAGTAAAAGTCACTAGATATGTCCCTTTTTTAGGTTAGTCCATGCTAGGTAAGATGGTGTTGAAGGCACACACTGATCTTTAGTAAAGGTTCATGGGACGCTCAAGAAACTGATGGAGATGATTGGGCTATCTCCCTCTGTAGTGTTCTGTTTCTCTTCCTATTGACCCTTGTCCATTCCTGTCTTTGGGGTTTCGAGGTAGATGGTTGTGAGAGCACAATGTCTCCGTCTTGGATATTAGGAAGAGAGGGAGGGCAGACTGTGATCCATTGGTTACTCTTAGGCAGAAAGGATATCTCCATCTGTAAGAGTTTTTCACCACCGTGAGAAATCTGTTTTCCTTTTCAATGTGAGCGGGCTGAGATCTGCATATATCTGGATAGAGGACTCTTTAAAGTGGATAGAGTGTTTTTTCTTGCTGCCGCCAGAATTTTGTCTTTGTCTTTGTAGTTGGAAAACTGCAGGATGAAATCCCTGGGAATTTCTGAGTCTTAGGGCGGTAGTCTAAGCGCACAATGTGCTCTGTTCAGGCTAAACTCATTATTGGCAAGGCTGCCTATCAAACTAGAGGAGAGTCTTTGGAGGTTTGGGTTAAGGTGGGTTGACACAACTGTTTCTGGTATCCCTCGGATGCAAAGGTTTTGTCTCCTTTTATTTTTTTTAAATAAAATTTTTATTGAGAAAAATATTAAGATAACAAAACAACATCATCATGGTTTACATGGTATATTTGTTGGTAGATGGAGACACAGTGTATGCATTGAATATAGATCAAGTTGATACAGGTGTAAGTCAATATACAGCGAGAAGGGTCACTTATATGATGATGAAGGAAAAGGGGTCTCATTTTCGGAAGATGGTTTAGAATTAGAGTGTGTCAGGCAGTTATATCCATTATGGGTAACAGTGTGAGAGGTTTTATCAGAGGACCTGAACTGTGAAGGGGGAGGAATATCCCGTGGGATGAAAGGAGGAAGTAGGAATGAGATAAAAAAAGAAAAAAAAAAGGGGGGGGGAATGGGGGGAGGGTTCCTAAAAGGGGAGTTTGGGATTAGGGGTTAAGTCCCAGTTTGGGTATGCAGAAAGCCAGTGGGACCAGATCTCATGGAAGGAGTCAACTCGGTCCAGAACTTTGTAAGAGTACTGTTCTATTTGTCCTATATAGCGTATTATGGAGATTACTTGTGAAAGGGGTGGCGATTTCTCCACCTTCCAGGATCTAGCTAGAGCTAGTTTTGTGGCCATGAAGACATAGATTGCAAGGGCTTCATTAGAGGGGTTGAGATTGGGCATCTGCATGTGAATAAGGGCTACTTCTGGTGTATATGGTGGAGCAATTCCGAATGAGTGTAGGAGTGCATATATTTTCCTCCATAGTGGTTGAATAACCAGGCAGGACCACCAAATGTGAAGTGCCATGCCACTAGCTCTACAATTCCTCCAGCATTCGGGGGATTGTGTTTGGAAAATCTTGTGTAGTATCATTGGTACGAGATGCCATCGAACTAGAATTTTATAATGAAGTTCCCATAAGGTACCAAATATCTGTGTCCACGGTAAAACCGATATCTCTCTCCCATGCCTGGTGTTGTGGTATCTTGCAAGAGGAGTGTGAATTAGTGAGTAGGCTATAATGAAAGGAAAGAAGATGTTTAATGCTGTGAGCTCTTTGCCAAGGTGTCTCCCAGGTAGTCAGAGGTCTTAGAGACTGTTTAGGGTAACCCCATGTACGCAGACGTGTGCTTAAGCGATATGCTTCAAATGAAAGTCTGGAAGGGAGCTGAAATTTTGCGCATAGAGCAGGATGGGAAAGCCAAATGTCATGTTCATAGAAGTCTGTTACCTGTAATATTTGTTGTTGGGACCATAAGTCCGGTGGGAGTCAGGGAGACAGAAGAGCGCGCCAGAGATGGTGAGTGCAGGAGAAGGGTGAGGAGATATGTCTGGGCTATGTCTAATCTGGTCCCAAAACTGAAGGGCATGTCTAAGTTTTGTCTATGATGATTAATGATCCAAAGAAGATCAGAAAGGCTTACTCCAGGGGGTAATAGTGACGATTTTATGAGGGACCATCCTAGCTGTCGTTCCGAGTCATTCCATCTTGATATGTGAGAGCCTAGCAGCGCTATAATATGAGATTAGGTTTGGTAGGGCAAGGCCACCCTGCAATGGGGTTTTCTAGGGTACGACCAGAAGTTCTGGGTCCCTTATCCTTCCACACATAGGTGGTGATCATACTCTGTAGTCTGTTAAGAACAGTTCTGGGAACATTGTATGGGATAGCTCTAAACAGGTACGTGATCTTGGGAAGAAAGGACATCTTGATCGCAGAAATATGTCCTATCTAAGAGATCTCTCAAAATTTCCATGACTCAAGCAGTTTCCTGAACTCTGGAAATCTGTCTACATAGTTCTGAGCTACCATGGTGGAGGGGTCTGGACCAAGATGAACTCCCAATATCTTAAGAGAGGTTATTTTCCACTGGAAGTAGTATGTTTTCTGCAGTAGGTTGAGGTCATTAGGGGGAATATTTATAGGGAGAGCCTCTGTTTTGGAGATATTAAGTTTGTGAAAACTCAAGGCACCAAAGTGCCCTAGAATCTTAAAAACTGCTGGGAGGGAGTCCCTGGGAGATGTCAGGAAGAGGGTGATGTTGTCTGCATATAGGGAAATTTTGTGGGTGTAGGGTCCAATAGAGAGGCCTTTAGTTTGTGGATCTTGTCTAATACATTGGGCAAGGGGTTCTATGGTCAGGGTGAACAAAAGGGGTGATAGTGGACATCCCTGCCTGGTGCTATTTGTTATATTGAACTTAGAGGACTGGAAACCGACACCTCGAACCTTGGCCGAGGGATGTTCATAGAGGGCTTTCACAGTGAGGATAAAAGCGCTGGGAAACCAGAAAGTTCTCATGGTCTCCCAGAGATAGGTAATGTAAGGAATACAGGATAGCGCCAAAGATAAAAGGACCTGGCTGTCACTAATGATTAACCCCTTCTAAGATAATCTAAATGATAAATGCAAAATGTTAGTGAGTGACAGCGCTAAAAAGCATAGGTAAAAAAAAAGTTTCTTATATATTCAGTGAGTTATTTGTAATATATGGTAGGTATAAATATGTGATCATATACGAAAGCAAATATGTGTTTGCTGGCAGTAAAGAAAATTAAAAAACTATAGTGCACTCTAGTGCGGTCAAATAGAAAATGTTTATCCAAATAACATATATATTAGGTAGATACAAATCTGTGATATATAAAGGCAAATATGTGTATGCTAGCAATAAAAAAATTAGTATATAACACTCAAGTGTGATCAGATAAAAATAGCATATATTTAAAAACACATATTTTCACAAACATACATAAGGGACGTCTCCCTTCAATTAAAACAATGTAGCTAAAATGCCTATTATCAGGGAGAGTGGACCACAATCTGCGCTCCTTTAATAGGACTCCCAGAGATAGTCCCACCGGACCCTGTCAAATGCCTTTTCAGCATCAAGAGACAGGGCCAGTAGTGGAGCACCTCTACTAGATGCGAAATGGAGGACATCAAGTATTCATCTGGTTGCATCCGAGCCCTCCCTATCTGGGATAAAACCTACTTGGTCATTTATTATAAGGGAGGAAATAGTTCTTGAGGTTCTGTTTGCTAGGATTTTGGCATAAATCTTGGTGTTGAGGTTAATTAATGAAATAGGGCGACAGCTGCTGCTAAGGTCAGGGGGTTTACCCGGTTTTAGAATTGTGATTATCACGGCTTCCAAAAATTCTGTCTTAAAAGATCCTCCCGAGATTATTTCTTGAAAGAATCTGCAAAGGATGGGGGCTATGAGGTGGTGGAATGTTTACAGAACCTAGCTGTGAAGCCATCAGGGCCAGGTGACTTCCCTAGCTTCATGTCTTGGATAATTTTCGTGATTTCTTCAGTCGTTATCGGGGCTGTTAGGAGGGAGGCGTTTTCTATGGTCAGTGAGGGGAAAGAGAGAGAGTTAAGGAAGTCAGAAATTTCCCCTATGGTGTAAGGAGGAGAGTCCAACCCTGTTTCGATATTATATAGGATTTGGTAATATTGCATAAAAGCGTTCCCAATCTCCGTGGGGGAGGAGACATTTACTCCTGCTGAATTTTGTATGAACTTTATTAGCGATTGAGCAGTTCGGTGTTTAAGTTTTGATGCTAAAAGGGAAGAGGCCTTATTGCCTTTGTGATAGTAGATCCTTTTGAATTTTTCTAACATATTATGCACCTTTTTAATTTCTAAAGCTTGAATGTGCTTCGATATTTCAGCTATTTTATCATTTACTGCGGGAGAGTATGAACGGGTAAGTTCAGTTCTTAATTTTTGCAGCTGGATAACTAAGGAGGACAGAGTGGTTCCGCTTTTCAAGCAGGCTTCGGCTTCAATCTGCATGAGGTGTCCCCTCATTATTGCTTTCAGGGTGGCCCACAAGTTTTGGGTCGTAGTCTGGCTATCGTCATTTAGGTTTAGAAAGTCAGTGATCTTATCTTGGAGAGCTACCTTAAGAAGAGGGTCTGTGATGGTCCAGTCTTGCAAGCGCCATAAAGGAGGAGAGGAGCGTGTTAGATGTGGACCTAAGCATAAGTGGAGGGAGTCATGGTCAGACAAGGAGACAGGGGTGATTGTGGTGGAATGAACATTATCTAAGTATTTAGCACTTGTAAAAAATAGTCAATACGGGTGTGTGACTTGTGAGGTGAGGAATAAAATGTGTAATCTCTCTTTTGTGGGTGTAGAGCCCACCATACATCATATAATTCGTATTGGGCAATCAACAATTGGAAGGCTGAGGAAAGGGAGTGGATGGCTCTGTCACCTCGAGAAAGTGGAGGTCCAGTTCTATCAAGTTTTGTATCCCATAGTAGGTTAAAGTCTCCTCCCACAATTAGTTCTCCCTGTTTCACCTCCGAGACCGACGCAAGAAGGCTCCTAAGGAATTTTACTTGTTTGATGTTAGGTGCATAGATATTAAGCAATGTGACTAGATGGCCATTTAGCTTACAAACAACAATAAGAAATCTAGCATGAGGGTCAGATTCAACATAGATCGGGTCATAGGAAATATTTTTACCTATATATATGGCTACACCTCTGGACTCGGAGGAGAACGTGGCCTCTAGAAGTGTGGGGAACTGTCTAGAAGTGCATGCAGTCCTAGGGGCTAATGTCCAGTGGGTCTCCTGGACGAATGCTATGTCAGTTTAGTTTTTGCATAAATAAGTGAAAAGTAGACTGCGTTTGGTAGGGGAGTTAAGACCTTAAACATTTATTGTGAGTAGGCGGATTCCCTCCATGATTACAAATGGTTAGGTGACTATGGAGAGGGGGGGAGAGATAAAAAAAAGGGGGAAGGGAAAGGAGAGAAGGAATAGAGGAGAAATGAGGAGGAAACCCTAGGAAGGGTTAAATGTAGGGGAGTTTTCCTAAGTCAGTACCTTAAGGTAGGTTTTGGTCCAGTAAGGTTTTATAAAATATGGTTTAATAGGATAGTTGGATATAACTGAGTGATAGTTATTTCTTTTTTTTCCAAGGGATTTGGGGATTCAGCGGTCCAGAGCCGCTTTGGTTAAAAAAAAAAAAGAGAAAGGGTAGGGGGGAATGAGATGTGGGGGGCGGAGATGGGTGTGTCTAACCTGTATTAGGTTAATTATTAAAGAAGATGTGTGAGCGGTCTGGTATCAAAAAAAAAAAAAAAGGTGTAGGATGGTTATTTTACGAAGTGAGATGTGCGAATGTCTAAAAAAAAGGAGCTGGGGGATGAGAGTATCAAGTGTCTGTCAAAGGGGAGAGACGCCGGAGCATAAGGCCCCCCCAGTTTGAAAGTGATGGGGTAAACAGACAAGGAAGATTGGTTTTAGACTTGTATAGTTTCTTTTTAGTTGGAAGTGTAAGAAGGTATAAGGAAAATTGAGTCGGGAGAGTGATTGACCTATGGACTGTGTAGAGAACCTAGTAAGGGAAAGTATATAAGCAACTTGCATTAAATTCAATCAACATCATCATAACTAAATAGCAAATATTAACTATTTCTCTAAATATAACAAAATACCTTAAAATATATAGATGAAGACCTAATCAAAGAGGCATACCAGGAAATGTTGTTAAACGTTATCTGAGTTAAGTTCGTTAAATGTCTTTCATACTGTCCATATGCCTCTTCTAGTTCGGGAGACAGATGTATTTCTCTAGCATAGTATAATAAACAAGGGTGGAGAGTGAAAGAAATATATATGATATGGGTGGGAGGGTAACATAAAGGAAAGGAGAGCCAAGAGCTCAAGAGGGGTAAGACAAGTAGCCGTGTGTAAGCTCTAGATTTACCTGAATGAGTGTCTTCCGATGGAGGATCCTTCATTAGAGGGACCGATAGTTAAGGAGTGATAAGTGAGTAAGGTATGTACCCGTTTGTACACTCCGTTGAGGTTATTTGTTCAAAGTTTCGGTCACTAGAAGGAGTAGATCAGGTAATGGCAGAATCTGTAAATAACCAGACTTTTGATCTCCATTATTCTTTCTCTTGGCGGGAGGATGTAGAGTTCAGTGGGCGCCACTCCGGGGGCTGTTAAATTAAGTTATTTTGTGTTTCCTTGTCTCCTGGTAGAAGGATCAGAGGGGTCAGTGAGTTCCAGAGTACGGAGTAGTTTCAGCCCCTGGTCTATAGTTGAGATTACATAGGAGTGATCTTGGTGATGTATAAAGAGCTTCACAGGGAATCCCCATCTATATTTTATCTTGTGATGTCTTAATGCCAATGGGAATTGATGAAAAGTTCTCCTTTTGGCTAGAGTGTGCAGTGACAAATCTGGGAAGACTTTTAGGTTTTGGTAGGGCTCCTTAAGTGGTTTATTGTTAAAAGATGCCCTCAGAATTTTCTCTTTGGTGGTGTAGTAGTGTAGACGGAGGATGACATCTCTGGGAGTGTCAGCAGTGGAATTGCGGGGGCGTGAGGCCCTATGTACCCTATCCATCAACAGGTCTTGTTCTGTCTTTGTTCCAAGGAGTTCCTTGAAGAGGGTAGTCAGATAATTATGGAGTTCAGCAGAGGAGATATCTTCGGAGATGCCTCTAATCCGGAGATTATTTCGATGGGATCTGTCCTCCAGATCCGCCAGCTTGGTTTTCAAGTCTGAGATTTGTTCCGCAAGGTTTTGTGAATAGGAAAGGAGATTGGAGTGATCAGTTGCTAGATCTTCATGTTTTCTTTCCAGTATCTCTGTCCGCTCCCCCAATGAGGATATGTCCCTTTTGATTTCACTAACAGACTGGCAGAGCTCTTGTCTCAGAGATGCATGATAGGTGTCCATCTTATCAGTTAGTAGTTTGATGGATTCCAGGAAGGTGGTTTGTGAGAGTGTCGTTTTGTCCCTACGAGAGTTGTCCTTTTTAGTGTTCTCAGAGCTGAAGGCAGTAGAGTCTCTAAAGTCTTCACCTGAGAGTTCTGGATCCAATAGGTTCTTACTTTGAAAGTGGTCAGTCAAGGTCCTTTTAGGATTATCTTGATGCTTTGGTTTTCTCTTTACTGATTGCACCATTGTTATGAGTATTAACTTAGAGATCTCTGGGTTTTGTTAGAATATATTACTTCCTTGTTGAGATTGAGTACTAGGGGGGTGATAAGCCGGTGCCTCTATACCATGGGGCTTTAGCCCATCATCTCTTCTCTAAGCTCTTATGGGAAAATGTGTATGGCTGTCAGGGCCCAGGTAGTAGAGAGGATATGACTTATAAGAGCTGTCAGGAGTTTGGGGGTGATCCCTCTCCTGGGGAAATGCCACCTCTGGGGGAGTCCGGGAAAAGGAAAGTGGATATGACCCGCAGAGTTAGATGACAGCGGGAAAAGGGGGAGAGGGATTTCTGTATAGCGGGTATGTGAATAGGTTTTGTCTCCTTATTATCAAGATCTTCTATGTAATTCTGAAGAGAGGAGAGAGTAACTATGTGTTGATAGAGTTGTCTGGTGAGAACTTATGTTTCCACATTTATGTGCTTTGCTCGCTCCTCCAGATACTCCACTCTGCCACCCAGATTGTTTAATCTCTGCGGACAATAAGAAAATTGAGCCCAAGCGCCCGGGTGTAGACCTCTGGCTATGCACAAAGGCCCCCTAGCTGGCCAATAAAGAATAGATATAGTGGTGTAGTGTGCAAAGCAAAGATGTGTGGTGGGAAAAATGATATATATATATATATATATATATATATATATATATATATATATATACACAATCTTTGGCTAAAAGAGTATATAGTGTGATATACACTTCTTGATTAAAAGGAGTATTTAATGTTAGCGATAATAAAAAAATACTCAATGACAATATAAAAACTTTTAAAAACATATACGGCTAGATTACGAGTTTTGTCAGTAATGGTGTGCGGTGCTAACGAGCATTTTATGCTCACCGCTCACCTACAGACAATGCTGGTATTACGGGTTTTTACAAACCCGGTGTTAGCCGCAGAACAGTGAGCGGAGAGTAAAATTTAGCTCCACATCTCGCCTCAATACCAGCGCTGCTTACGGTAGCGGTGAGCTGACAAAACGTGCTTGTGCACGATTTCCCCATAGGAATCAATGGGGGAGAGCCGGCTGAAAAAAAAAAAAACTAACACCTGCAAAAAAGCAGCGTAAAGCTCCTAACGCAGCCCCATTGATTTCTATGGGGAAATAAAAGTTATGTCTACACCTAACACCCTAACATGAACCCTGAGTCTAAACATCCCTAATCTTACACTTATTAACCCCTAATCTGCCACCCCCAACATCGCTGACACCTACATTTATTATTAACCCCTAATCTCCCGCTTCAGACATTGCTGCCACCTACATTATAGTTATGAACCCCTAATCTGCTGCTCCCAACATTGCCGAACCCTACATTATATTTATTAACCCCTAATCTGCCGCCCCCAATGTCGCCGCCACCTACCTACACTTATTAACCCCTAATCTGCCGCCCCCAATGTCGCTGCCACTATATTAAAGTTCTTAACCCCTAAACCTAAGTCTAACCCTAACCCTAACACCCCCTAACTTAAATATAATTAAAATAAATCTAAATAAAATAACTACAATTAACTAAATGATTCCTATTTAAAACTAAATACTTACATATAAAATAAACCCTAAGCTAGCTACAATATAACTAATAGTTACATTGTAGCTAGCTTAGGGTTTATTTTTATTTTACAGGCAACTTTGTATTTATTTTAACTAGGTACAATAGTTATTAAGAGCGGGTCCATCTTCAAGACATCCGACGCGGAGCATCCTCTTCTTTCGACGTCTTCTTACTAAATGACGGTTCCTTTAAGTGACATCATCCAAGATGGTGTCCCTTCAATTCTGATTGGCTGATAAAATTCTATCAGCCAATCGGAATTAAGGTAGAAAAAATCCTATTGGCTGATGCAATCAGCTAATAGGATTGAACTGGTATTCTATTGGCTGATTGGAACAGCCAATAGAATGCCAGCTCAATCCTATTGGCTAATTGGATCAGCCAATAGCATTGAACTTCAATCCTATTGACTGATTGCATCAGCCAATAGGATTTTTTTCTACCTTAATTCCGATTGGTTGATAGAATTCTATCAGCCAATCGTAATTGAAGGGACGCCATCTTGGATTACGTCACATAAAGGAACCGTCATTTAGTAAGAAGACGTCGAAAGAAAAGGATGCACCGCGTCGGATGTCTTGCAGATGGACCCGTTCCACACCGGATGGATGAAAATAGAATATGCCGTCTCGATGAAGACTTCTGCCCATCTGGAGGACCACTTCGCCCGGCTTCGTTGAGCACTTCGGCCCGGTTGGGTGAAGACTTCTCAAGGTAAATTTGTATTTGTTTTAACTAGGTAGTTATTCAATAGTTAATAACTATTTAATAACTATTGTGCCTAGTTAAAATAAATACAAAGCTGCCTGTAAAATAAAAATAAATCCTAAACTAGCTACAATGTAACTATTAGTCATATTGTATCTATATTAGGGTTTATTTTATAGGTAAGTATTTAGTTTTAAATAGGAATAATTTAGTTAATTGTAGTAATTTTATTTAGATGTATTTAAATTATATTTAAGTTAGGGGGTGTTAGGGTTAGACTTAGATTTAGGGGTTAATACATTTAATATAGTTGCGGCGATGTTGGGGACGGCAGATTAGGGGTTAATAAATGTAGGTAGGTGTCAGCGATGTTAGGGTCGGCAGATTAAGGGGTTAATAAAATTTAACTAGTGTTTGGGATGCGGGAGTGCGGCAGTTTAGGGGTTAATATATTTTTTATAGTGGCGGCGATGTCCTGTTCGGCAGAATAGAGGTTAAAAAATTTATTTTAGTGTTTGCTATGTGGGGGGCCTCGGTTTAGGGGTTAATAGGTAGTTTATGAGTGTTTATGGGTGTACTTTTTAGCACTTTAGTTAAGAGTTTTATGCTATGTCGTTAGCCCATAAAACTCTTAACTACTGACTTTAAAATGCGGTACCAGGCTTGACAGGAGAGGGTCTACCGCTCAATTTTTGGCAGACTCGTAACACCGGCAAATCCCATTGAAAAAATAGGATACGCAATTGACGTAAGTGGATTTGCTGTATTTTCGAGTCTGGCCCAAAAAGTGAGTAGTGAGCCTATCATTTTAAGACTCCTAATACCAGTGGGCGTTAAAAAGCAGCGTTGGGACCTCTCAACGCTGCTTTTTAAGGCTAACGCAAGACTCTTAATCTAGGCGATAGGTAATAACATCAAGTGAATCATGGATCCATGAAACCTGTATTAGCAAAGCTTGACAAATGAGAAAGGTTTCTAATTCTCCAATTAAAGCTACACTCTTGGCATTGAAAAAGGGGTAGTGGTCCTATCTAGGATATGTATACAAGGGTGTGGCTACAAATAGACTTATGCAGCTGTCTAAAATAGTTACTTGTTTAAGATTGTAACATATTGTGAGTCCACACTCTGATTGAGTGTTAGAATCCTGATTAAAGTGTCTAATAACCTGTTCGTAATGCAATCAGATTGGTTTTCAAACTGGTATATATGAACCATCCATAACTTGAACAAAGATGTGCAAAATTGTGTATCAAAAAAGTGACAGAAAGTAACAAAAATACAAAATGCGAAAAATTTGTGCAGATTGATGCTGACCCTCTCAGTGTGTTTCCACAGTGGGATATTTAATCCTCAAAAATACAAAAATACTTAAAAAATATACATGTGTAAAAAATCAAATAAAAATACAATGCAATAGTGAAAAAATGGCGATGTGGTGATTGATCAAAAATAAAAAATTAAAAATGGTTAAAAAATAAGTGAACAAATAAATGAACAATGAAGTCAGTTTAAAATAGAAGTATATTTGTAACTCCTGTTGTGTGAAAAGAAAGTTTTTTGATAGGAGTTGTCCTCAAATGGGTCCTGGGTGCTCCTTGTACCTTTGTGTCCAATGACGAGTGTCCTATGGAAATAAACCAATGGTACAGATATAGAAAATAATAGAGGAATTATGCTAACTTCATTTATTTGTTCACCTATTTTTTCACCATTTTTTATTTTTGATCAATCACCACATCGCCATTTTTTCACTATTGCATTGTATTTTTATTTGATTTTTTACATGTGTATATATTTTAAGTATTTTTGAGGATTAAATGTCCCACTGTGGAAACACACTGAGAGGGTCAGCATCAATCTGCACATATTTTTGTTACTTTCTGACACTTTTTTGATACACAATTTTGCACATCTTTGTTCAAGTTATGGATGGTTCAGATATATTAGTTTGAACACGAATCCGATTGCATTACGAACAGCTTATTGGACATTTTAATCAGGATTCTAACACTCAATCAGAGTGTGGACTCACAATAAGTTACAATCTTAAACAAGTAACTATTTTAGACAGCTGCATAGGTCTATTTATAGCCACACCCTCGTATACATATCCTAGATAGGACCACTACCCCTTTTTCAACGCCAAGAGTGTAGCTGTAATTGCAGAATTAGACACCTTTCTCATTTGTCAAGCTTTGCTAATACAGGTTTCATGGATTCATGATTCACTTGATTTTATTACCTATATGTTTTTATATTGTCATTGAATATTGTTTTTATTATCACTAACATTAAACACTCCTTTTAATCAAGAAGTGTATATCACACTATATACTCCTTTAGCCAAGGATTGTGTATATATCTATAAAATATATATATATATATATATATATATATATATATATATATATATATATATATATATATATATATATATATATATATATATATATATATATAATTTTTCCCACCACCCATCTATAACCGACAAGTTTCCTTTCTGGTCTATCTGACCTGTCATCAGATACTTTGGCCTTTCAGGCCCTTTGCACACTACACCACTATAATCTCTGCGGACCTCAGAGAGGCCATCTTTTACTATTTGGCTGACCTGGGTTAGTAGTAAGGCAAAGTCCTCCTAAGTGGGCAAAAAGCTAATAGCCTTTGTGAGAGGTGTGTTTGTTTCAGCTACAGAGGAGCACCCGCCTCAATATTATTATCAGGTACTTCTGGTGAGTTTGAGATCATGCTGTCTAGAGGGCATAGAAAATCTATCATGTTATGAATTGTGGTCTGAGGGCCCTTGCTGTGCTTGTCAGCTCTATCTGCCTTGGAGGACTTTCTGGAAGCCATGATGATAGAGAATATAATGTAAATGGCAAAATTGTAATGAGCTGGTTAGTAGAATATTTCTTAAAAGTGCCTTAGACCTGATGGTGATAACGTTCAGAGTAACCACTTTGAAGCCTCTTCTGGACCTCTTCTTGCCGTATAGGATGAAGACTTCGGACCCTCTTCTGGACAGATTGGTGATACCCGGCGTGGTGAAGATAAGGTAGGGAGATCTTCAGGGGCTTAGTGTTAGGTTTTTTAAGGGAAGTTTGGGTTAGATTAGGGGTATGTGGGTGGTGGGTTGTAATGTTGGGGGGGATTGTATGTTTTTTTAAATGCAAAAGAGCTGTTTTCTTTTGGGCATGCCCCGCAAAAGGCCCTTTAAAGGGCTGGTAAAGTAAAAGAGCTGTTAACTTTTTATTTTAGAATAGGGTAGGGCATTTTTTTATTTTGGGGGGCTTTGTTATTCTTTTTATGGGGCTTAGAGTAGTTGTAATTAGTTTGAAATTCTTGTAATCTTTTTTTATTTTTTGTAATTTAGTGTTTGTTTGTTTGTTTTTGTAATTTAGTTTAGTTGATTTAATTGTAGATAATTGTAGGTAGTTTAGTTAATTAATTTAATGATAGTGTAGTGTTAGGTTTAATTGTAACTTAGGTTAGGATTTATTTTACAGGTAATTTTGTAATTATTTAACTAGGTGGCTATTAAATAGTTAATAACTATTTAATAGCTATTGTACCTAGTTAAAATAAATACAAAGTTGCCTGTAAAATAAATATAAATCCTAAAATAGCTACAATGTAATTATTATTTATATTGTAGCTATATTAGGGTTTATTTTACAGGTAAGTATTTAGCTTTAAATAGGATTAATTTATTTAATAAGATTTATTTTATTTTGTTAGATTTAAATTATATTTAACTTACGGGGGTGTTAGTGTTAGGGTTAGACTTAGCTTTAGGGGTTAATACTTGAAGTTAGGTGTCAGTGATGTTAGGGAGGGCAGATTAGGGGTTAATACTATTTATTATAGGGTTTTTGAGGCGGGAGTGAGGCGGTTTAGCGGTTAATACATTTATTATAGTGGCGGCGAGGTCCGGTCGGCAGATTAGGGGTTAATAAGTGTAGGTAGGTAGCGGTGACATTGGGGGGGCAGATTAGGGGTTAATAAATATTATGTAGGTGTCGGCGGTGTTAGGGGCAGCAGATTAGGGGTACGTAGGGATAATGTAGGTTGCGGCGGTGTGCGGTCGGCAAATTAGGGGTTAAAAAATTTAATTATAGTGGCGGCGATGTGGGGGGACCTCGGTTTAGGGGTACATAGGTAGTTTATGGGTGTTAGTGTACTTTAGAGCACAGTAGTTAAGAGCTTTATGAACTGGCGTTAGCCCATAAACCTCTTAACTCCTGACTTTTTCTGCGGCTGGAGTCTTGTCGTTAGAGTTCTAACGCTCACTTCAGCCAAGACTCTAAATACCAGTGTTAGAAAGATCCCACTGAAAAGATAGGATACGCAATTGACGTAAGGGGATCTGCGGTATGGAAAAGTTGCGGCTGGAAAGTGAGCGTTAAACCCTTTCCTGACTGACTCTAAATATCAGCGGGCGGCCAAAACCAGCGTTAGGACCCCCTAACGCTGGTTTGGACGGCTAACGCAGAACTCTAAATCTAGCCGTTAGTTTCTTTTTTTTTTTTTTAATATAGTAGCTACAATATTTTTTGTTGCTCATAGAATGTGTATTATTTTATAATTATATCTGTCTAGAGATTAGTCTTTTTTTTGTTTTTTCCTATGTTTTTTTCCTACAGTCTTAATAAAGCATAGTGGTTGCACCTGGTAGACTAGTCTTAAGCTGTATGTATACAAAATCCCCCCCGATCTGTATTTAAACCTTCACAGTGTATAAGGACTGAAATCAGTTTAATATGTTTCACCTTTTGATGTTTTATTTAGATAAGTTTGTTGATTATATTTTTTGGTTTTAATTTTATGAACCTCTAATATACAAAATAGAATTCTGTCAACTCAAAGCATGAGAGCCTGATAAATTATCCTATGTGCACTAATAAATTATCTATACATTTCTTGTTGTACGTCCATGTACCATTTTAAGTATTAAAAAAATAAAATAAATGAAGAGAAAAAGAAAGTTAATTTTATTAGTAACCATGGAGAATTCCCAATAAGAGGTAGAGATAAGAAGGATAACAATACAAGATGGTTTCTCAGGGGCGGGACATATTGGCACACAGGAGTGGCAGAAGAGGCAGAGCCCTGGCTGGTACACGTAGCTCTGGTAGATATGAGAGAGGGGCTTTGATGTAAACAGTTTAACTTCAGTTGTTATTTCAGCTAAAGAACTCCTCCTCCTCCCTTAGTTCTTCCTCTCTCCGTCTCTGTACTTCTAGGTCTTTATTTATCCAAAACTCTAAAAGTTTCCATTTTACTTCTTGTGTGCTCTCTGTCTGTACTGCTTTCTCTTTGGTTTCAATTTGAGCTATTGAAATAAAAAAAGAATAAAAAATTAGGAAATGTTACTTTTATAACATTATGTATCTTATGGAGGACTATAAATAGCAATTGAATATATTTCCCCATATTTATGCATATATCATATCACCCATTCATGTTATATAAATGATCATTTATAGCTGTATGTCCCTTTATCCCTTCATGGGGTATTGATATGTTTGATATTAACCAGTATTAAAGCACATTTATTCTTGCTTGTATTTTATTCTGTGATACAGATAGCAATATAACATCTATATCTGTCAGTTCTACCAGACCAGTACAGCTCACTAGTGAAAACTTAACTGTGATTGTTGCTCTATAAATATAACATGTGTTACCTACTTTTGTATTAATATAGTATAACACTAATGATAATGAATTGCCTACCTAGGGTTAGGTTTATATAATTTATTCTCCATTGTGTACATTTTTATTTATTATTAATTAATAGAGGGGATCCCAAGTGATTCATTAAGTATTGTGAGGATTATTCCTGTCTTTACTAAAATTTGTTCTACATAATTGATTTTATCAAAGGGACACTTGTCAAAATTTAAACTTTCACAATTCACCCTATTTAATGGTACTTTTAATGTTTGTTGCACTTTTACATATTTATAACTTGCCCCAATGCCCACAATAATCCCTATATATTACATTAAACAAAAGCAACCTTCAGTCTAACCTCTAACCTACTCTCTCTCTTTCTTTTACCCTCTTACTGTTTTTTTCTAACCAATTTCCTTATTTATTTTACCCCCTTTACACAGTTTCCTATTTCCTACTATTCTTTTTATTTCCTGTTATTTCCCAGGTGCTTTATTTTTCTTTTTGCTTTCAATTATGTTTGTTTTCTGTTGTCTTTTCTCACCTTCCCCTGATTTTTCATCCTTCTTCTGCACCTTCACCTCCTTCTCTTCCTTCATTTCCTCGTCTTCCTCCTTCTGTTCCACCTCCCTTTTCTCCTTCTTTTCTTTCTTTGTTTTCTTTTTTAACCTCTTCTCCTTTTTCAGAGAAGCATCAAAATAAAAATAAAATGAAATGACATAATCTTGTATAATTCACCATGCACATTATATACATATACAGTTTCTCAATATATTGATAGAACTTATTATCATTTTATAGAAGTCCTGTTTCATACTAACTTAAATGTTCTTACAATTTCCAGTGCATCTAATCACTGTGACACCACAATATAGATCCCTTAGATCCGCTACAGTAACTTTTATATGTAAATATATTTTCTCTCTAACTCTAGCATTGCTCAGTACATTTACTGTCTGTACCTCTTCCTATTACTCTCACTCTATCTCTCTCATTGCACTACAATATTCCTATTTATAGCTCCTCCTATTGTCCCATAAAGCTTCTAATTCCTCCTTATATTCTAAACAACTTCTCTTACAGCTTCATTCATTGTTACTATTTGTAACTGCTTATAATACCCAATTCTTACTCCTATTGCCTCCTAGTGCCCCATATTGCATCCCTGTAATTAGCCTATTGTGCTAACCCCTAGTCTTGTGCCATACAGTCTCCCCCTATAACCTTCCTTATTTAATCCTTACTAATGAGTTAGATTTCCCCTCATATAAACAGCATGTAAGTTCTGTTACCTTTCCTGATGACGGGGCTGATGTTTGGTTGCTCCTCATCAGGAAGTTTGGATTTTCTAAAAACAGGAAAAACAATATTAAAATGATATTTTTGACATAACATACTTAGTCATTAACCAGTTGAGTTTATATAAAAGGGAAATAATTGTAAAAGATAACAACACAGAGCTCCACACCAGGGCTGTACCACAAAACACAGAACAGTTGAGAGCTCTGCATTTAATTTGTATGTAAATCATGTGAAATGCAGCACATAATTACTGATGTTACTGAGGATTTAATAGAGGCGCACTGGTACAGCACAGCCTCATGACCAGCAGATGGCAGCACCTCAGCTTCATACCAATGTAAAGCAACAGTGAGCCGGGCATGATTACAGCTCAGCTAAGCCTGCCTTGTCATGATCTGTGATCAGTATTACACAGGGAAAAGCTTGTTCTACCCAGAATCTGTAGCGCAGATGTGTTATTTTATACCCACCAAAATGGTCTAGGAAAGGCCTGTTATGTAAATTAGTTTCTATATGAATCAAAGAATTACATTTATTATCACAATTTAGTCAAATATGTTACCTTTTTACATCAATTGTGATTATAAAAGCAGCAATTCTATAAATATAAACATAAGAAAAAAGAATGTGAGACAACTAAAAGGGAAGGATGCTAAAACTTGTGTGTGTTAAATGTGTGCCCAGCAGCCTCTCTGATGGTGCTTACTTGTTTTACAAAAAAAACAAATGTTAAATAAAAACGTAAAAGTGGAAAATATTTTGATATACTGTATATTTAAGATTAGTTTGTGTGTGTATATAGACAAACAACATACATACGTGTAGTTGCAACTAGCAGTGTAATGTCCCTTTAATATGTCACAGCATTTATGTTGTCTTGTGACTTTTGTGGGCTGCACAGATGTATAATATATACTAATATAAATATATAAACAGTACGGATAAATTGTATAGGTGAGTTTATTATGGGAGGCAGCTCCCTGTAACTTACCGAATGCTCTTCCTAAGCGCCCATCCTCCAATTATAATAATTATGAGGGCAAAGACTCCCACACCAGCAGATACGTATACTGTAGTAGAGAAACAGCAGGTAAAACAGTGTTATTTATACAATAGACTTTACCAGTATTGAGATCATTATTAAGTACAATTAAATAAACGTGGCACGTTATATCTTCTACCTTTAGCATGCTATGTGTTTAACAAGTGTTGTGTTAACAAATGACACCTATGTATCAAGCTGTTTGTGAGATGATGACATCATATGAATTAAAATCTGTAAATGACTGCAGTGACAGCCAGGAGTAATAGTTAAAGGGTCACTGAAGTATTATCTACCAGATAGTATATTAATATGACTGTAGTATAATTTACAGGGCACATAACTAGATGTGTATGAGAGTTATTCTACAATTTTATTTTAAGAAAAGTTTTTTTTTCACTTACCTGAATTATTCAGTCCAGCCAGTAATCCTGTAAAAAATGACAATAAAAGTTAGAAGTATATAAAATAAATGTTTGTTATTCAGATTTTATTTTATAATTATTACCAAACTCTCTAAAACTAACACAATTAATACATAATGCATTTAAACTATACAGCCTGTAAACACAGAAGAAATCATTAGGCTGACTAGTATTAGATTCTTACCATTTGCTAATGCAGTCTTGAATGCCTTAATGTTCATCGGTACCAGGGTCATCCCTATGTACAAAGACAAAATAAAAGAACTATTTTTGCTGTAGTTCTAACCATAAGACATCACACAATTAATGTCCTACATAACTATGTAAGTAAATAGTGCACATGTGCAAGGGTCTTTGTAAAATGCCTTATCAGTTGGTACACAAGTAGATACTGATGTTAGTGGTACTTGTACATGATGTAGCCAAGTTATGGGACATCCCTGACTTATTTTTATATGTCTGTGACACCTCAAGAACAATATAAATACAACATAATAATAAAACAACTATTATGATCTGCATGATCCTAATGAGCATTCTGGTATCTGTTAACCCTTAGCTCTAATTCTGTGTGACACAAAGATCTGAGAGCTATGATAGATGATGGTGCCTGACACCGTATATGATTTTCCCTGGACAAATAAAGTTTCCCAAGCTGAAGTTTATTGACATCCTGATGAACTTTTTGAATAATCATGGCATAATATTTTGTTTTTTGAAACCTAATACTTTTCCATCCACATTCTTTACTTCCCCTATACAGATATATATTGGTAATATTTGCCTATTTAATTGCACTCTCTATAGTGAATTAACGGTATAGATGTTTAATATAGCAACCACTTCTGTGACACCAATAAAACAGAGCAATAAAACATAATGAGATCAATCACAATCGTGTAGAAAAATGTATGAAATTATATATCTAAATAAAGTCCCAACAGACTTCAATGGTGGTTTTCTGTATACAAATAGTATATACATTTTGCTAAAGGATTATAATTGACCCCCATATTAGTTAATTAACCCTCTGTAGCGAGGTGACACATCAGACAGTACAGTCTACAGGAAGGGATTATCTATAACAAACTGTAGTTATTAGTGAAGAAGGATATACACTTTACCTTGCGGGGTGCTCACAGGTGTCCCCAAGACATTTTGGAATATAAAAAGAAATATATAAATCGCCAAGTAGAAACAAGCCATGTTAGCTGTAGTCCACTCTCACAGAAAATGACTGTGCTGACTAGCTGCAGCTGAGGTATAATAGTGTGATGTCACTGTTGTATTGTGTGAAGTTGTGATATTGTGACATCATTTCCTTTGGCAACATCTCACCAAACAGATTTACCCACTGATAATTATGAATCTGTATTTTATAATAGTATGGGGTTTTGTAATCCCTTGTTCTGTAAAATGATATTAAGATGTCAAGGAATATTATCTATACTTTATTATAGGGTATAATTTTATAGTTTTTATCATAATACATATGCTTCAATACATTGTGATGCTAAGTATCAGGGATGGGCGAATGTTTCTAAACAGCGAATTTGAAAACTAATTTTTATACGTTTGTTCAAATAGAATTTCGAATGTTTACATAACATTATAATATTCAATTTTCGAATTTTCGTTTTCGAATTTTTCGATTACATTTGAAAATATTCGTTAGAATAATAGAATGTTTGGCTTTCCATTATATCATATTCAATATTCGAATTCGATATCTATATTTCACATTCAATTTCGAAATACAATATTCTAATTCGATTCAATATATCACATTCTAAATGTAATATTCGAATTTGATTGAATATATGACATTCGATTTCGAAATGTTATATTCGAATTCAATTTCAATATATCAAATTTGATTTGTAATGTGATATTCGAATTCGATTTAAATTTCAAAATAATATTTTCTTTTGTAATGTACTATTCAAATTCAAATTAGTTTTAATAATTCTGTTATCTTATAAATATTCGAAATATTTGAATTAAATTTTAATTTCAAAATAGTATTTCTAAGCTACAATTGTATTTTGTAATGTAATATTCAAATTCAAATTATTTAATATTTGAATTTAAATATTTAAATCAACTTATTCCCTCCCATATGTATATGTTATAAATAGGTTTAGATTTGGAGAAAAGGGACGTACTGGTTTTGGGGTCATGTTGGAATATTTTTTCTATATACTATCTATTTGCTCCTGTAGCATCTTTTTGGGGGATTTTTGTGTGGATACAACTGTGGAGGGTGGACTGCACACCGTGAGAAGACACATTTGTTATCTGCATCTTCAATCAATTTCATATATTTTTGGAGAGGAAATATGTGGTCTATTATTATTTTTTATAGGCAAAAAAACAGGCCATATTTTCATGATGTCTTAACTAGAGCACTGGTGAAATATTCAGTACATATGGTGAGAGCCAGTTTAGTTACCATGGTTACTGATTATTTTACCTGTGCTCCAGTTAAGACGTTCTTAAAATTATGCCTACTATCCTAGGTTAACTTGAGGACTGTAGTTGAGAAGTACTGATGTTCATCATAGAGATGTTATAATTGTAATGTAGTGTTGGTTGTGTTTTACTGTGCTAGTCCTGTCTTATATCTGGGTATGAAATGGGCATTGGCAGCCAGTGATGCTCACTAGGGTCTAATTTATATTTATTGTATACTAGATTTTCTATTAGATTTGTGAACTCTGATATGTATAAGTAGGGACTGTAACCTAAAATGCTTTTTTTAATATTTTTTTTATTTTATTTTAATTAGATTAGATTAAAAATGTTTTTGTATGCTGTTTTTTGGCTTTGCCTTTTGATAAGTTGATAATGCTGTAGTGCTATCCTTAGCTATGTAGATTGCATTGTATTTACGTTTTTCTATTGGAAATTCGAAACTATTATGTAATTCAAAATATAATTACTAAAAGTTATAATTTTTAATTAGAATTTTCAAGTAAAGAATAATGTATTTGAATTTTATGGTGCTTATATAATCTATTGCATTTTTTACATCTTAGTTAATAAAGTTATTATGGTATTATTTTCAAATTTTACATCTTTGTTATAGTTATTATTGTGTTCATTTCGAATTTAAGGCCTATAATAGTTATATTAAGTGATAGATGTGTTGATTGTTATAATTTTGAATTTTAGTTATTATTGTGTTAATTTCGAATTAATAACTATAGCAAAGATGTAAAATTCGAATTTTAATTCAAAATAAAACATCTTATCTATTATAGTTAGCAATGGTGTTAAAATTCAAATTTTAATTCAAATTCATTACCTTTATCACTTAATATAACTATTTACTAATTTTAACACCATTAGTAACTGTAATAGATAAGATGTTTTATTTCAAATTAAAATTCGAATTTTACATCTTTGTTATAGTTATTATTGTTTTAATTTCGAATTTTTTGTTATTATTGTTTTAATTTCAAATTATTAACTAGCAAAGATGTAAAATAAGAATGGTAATTCTAAATAAAAACATCTTATCTATTATAGTTACTAATTGTGTTAAAATTCAAATTTTAATTCGAAATCAACACCTCTATCACTTAATATAACTATATTAAGTGATAGAGGTGTTGATGAGGAGGGTATGATGTGTTCAATAGGTGCTTCAGAGGAATCACTTGAGTGAGGAAACTGACGGAAAAAGGGCGTCCGCCTTCTTGTTCTTGGTCCCAGGAAGATAAGAGATCACAAAGTTTAAAAGGGTAAAGAACAAGGTCCACTTGGCCTGTCGAGGATTGAGTCAATGAGCAGTCTCCAGGTAAGTCAGATTCTTGTTGTCGGTGAGAATCTGAATGGGATTGGTGGTGCCCTCTAATCAATGACGCCATTCAGTCAAAGCCATCTTAATGGCTAAGAGTTCACGACTACCTACATCATAGTCCCTCTCAGCAGGAGTAAAGTGTTTAGAGAAAAATGCTACAGGGTGTGACTTGGAAGTCAAAGGATCCCTTTGGGTAAGAACTGCTCCAGCCCCTATCTCGGAGGCATCAACCTCTAAATTTTCTAGCTTGGCTACTAAAGAATTGTCTATGAGACGTAGAAGCACCTGTCTCACGTGTCTATGATGCTCCTTTAAAGTGGAAGAGAAAACAAGGATATCATCCAGATAGACGATGATGGTGCGGTTGAGGAGGTCACAGAAGACATCGTTGATGAATGCCTGGAAGACTGCAGGGGCATTACACAGCCCAAAGGGCATTACAAGGTATTCGTAATGGCGAGATCTTGTGTTGAAGGCGGTCTTCCATTCGTGGCCTGGAAAGATGTGAATCACATTGTATGCCCCACGTAAGTCCAATTTGGTGAAAAAGCGAGCATCCTGGAGTGAGTCATACAGTTCGGTGATCAATGGTATGAGATAGCGATTCTTGATGGTTATGTTGTTTAAGGCCCTGTAGTTGATGCAGGGTCTGAGCCCATAATCCCTTTTACTGACAAAAAAGAAGCCTGCCCCAGCAGGAGAGGAGGAAGGGTGAATGAAACCTTTAGCTAGATTCTCTTGGATGTATTCCTCCATGGATTTGTTTTCAGCCTTGGACAGTGAATAAGTCCTCCCTTTTGGAAGTGGGGCTATGGGAAAGAGGTCGATCTTGCAGTCATAAGGACGGTAGGTTGGCAGCACATCGGCTGCTTTTTCTCAAACACATCCGCATAGTCCACGTATACTGAAGGAAGGTTTGAAGGAGTCTGTATACTGGCTATGGGAATAAGGAGGAGGAGTAACTTTAGCAAGGCAGGAGTAGAAACAGTAGGTACCCCAGGAGGCCAGTTGTCCCTCAGCCCAGTCGAACTGTGGATTGTGTACCCAAAGCCAAGGAAGACCAAGGATGACAGGTTGTGCTGGTGAATGAATGACCTCGAACTACAGCTGTTCGGTATGAAGGACTCCCACAGTCAGAGTCAGGGGTGCTGACTCAAAATGGATCAAGCCTGAACCAAGGGGGGTGCCATCCAGAGCAGTTATTTTGAGACAATGTCTTTTCTGCAAAAGAGGCAAGCCAGCTTGAATCATGAAACGGTGATCCATGAAATTTCCAGCTGCCCCTGAATCAATGAAGGCTTGAGTGTGGACAGTATTCTCAAGGAAGGTAAGGGTAACAGGTACCAGTATCCAAGAGGAGTGAGAGGATTTAGTAGAGAACATGCGTAGAGGTACCCCTGTGTTATCCCCTAAGCATTGGCTTTTCCCGACCGAATGTCACAGTTCTTTAGTTGGTGGGCGTTAGATTCACAATAAAAGCATAGTCTCAGTCTCCTTCTTCTCTGTCTTTCAGACTCTGAAAGTTTGAAGGAGGAGAGATCCATGGGTTCCTCCACTGGGGTAACTGGAGCTGCTGAAGGGGTAGAGGATACTGCCAAAACCAGACGAACAGGAGGACGGGAGGGAAGGACCCTCCTTGTTCTGTCTCTCTCGGCTTGTCTCTCCTGAAAGTGAGAGTCCAGACTGATACAAAGCGTTATAAAGTCATCCAAAGAAGGAATATCACAATAAGTGAGTTCATCTTTGATGCGTTCATGCAGACCCCTCCTAAAGGCTACCTTGAGAGCACTGCCATCCCATGATGAGATGATTTCGGATATCTCCCTCGGTAGTGTTCTGTTTCTCTTCCTATTGACCCTTGTTCATTCCTGTCTTTGGGGTTTCGAGGTAGATGGTTGTGAGAGTGCAATGTATCCGTCTTGGATATTAGGAAGAGAGGGAGGGTTATATTCAGCTGTTTGCAGAAATCGTCCAGGTCTTCTGGAGATATGTAGATGGCAAACTGTGATCCATTGGTTACTCTTAGGCAGAAAGGATATCTCCATCTGTAAGAGTTTTTCACCACCGTGAGAAATCTGTTTTCCTTTTTTAATGTGAGCTGGCTGAGATCTGCATATATCTGGATAGAGGACTCTTTAAAGTGGATAGAGTGTTTTTTCTTGCTGCTGTCAGGATTTTGTCTTTGTCTTTGTAGTTGGAAAACTGCAGGATAAAATCCCTGGGAATTTCTGAGTCTTTGGGCGGTGGTCTAAGTGCACAATGTGCTCTGTTCAGGCTAAACTCATTATTGGCAAGGCTGCCTATCAAACTAGAGGAGAGTCTTTGGAGGTTTGGGTTAAGGTGGGTTGACAAAACTGTTTCTGGTATCCCTCAGATGCAAAGGTTTTGTCTCCTTATTATCAAGATATTCTATGTAATTCTGAAGAGAGGAGAGAGTAACTATGTGTTGATAGAGTTGTCTGGTGAGAACTTATGTTTCCACATTTATGTGCTTTGCTCGCTCCTCTAGATACTCCACTCTGCCGCCTAAATTGTTTAATCTCTGCGGACAATAAGAAAATTGAGCCCAAGCACCCGGGTGTAGACCTCTAGCTATGCACAAAGGCCCCCTAGCTGGCCAATAAAGAATAGATATAGTGGTGTAGTGTGCAAAGCGCCTGAAAGTCCGAGGTATCAGATAGACCAGAAAGGAAACTTGTCGGTTAAAGATGGGTGCAGGGCCGGTGCTAGGATTTTTGGCTACACAGGCAAAGACACATTTTGCCGCCCCCCCCCCCCCAAAAAAAAAAAAGAAGATATACCCTGCTACTTAACAAAATGTTCTAGTAATGTGTAGTAGATATTTCTGCATGACATAATGTGCAGGTAACAACATTTACCTGCACACACACATACATACAATTTTACACATGCATACATATTTTCACACACACATTTACACATACATACACACACACACACACACACACACACATTTACACATACATACACACACACACATTTACACATACACACACACATTTACACATACACACACTTACACACACACACACACACTTACACACACATTTACACATACACACACACATATACACATACACACACACACACTTACACACACACACACACACACTTACACACACACACACACATTTACATACACACACACATTTACACATACATACACACACATTTACACATACATACACACACATACATTTACACATACATACACACACACACATTTACACATACATACACACACACACACACACATTTACACATACATACACACACACACACATTTACACATACACACATTTACACATACATACACACACATATTTACAGATACATACACACACACATATTTACAGATACATACACACATATTTACCCATACATACACACATATTTACCCATATATACACATGCACACATACATACACACATATTTACACACACACACACATTTACACACACACACATTTACACATACATACACACACACACACATTTACACATACATACACACACACATATTTACACATACATACACACATTTACACATACATACACACACACACACACATATTTACACACACACACATTTACACACACATTTACACATATTTACAGATACATACACACACACACATATTTACAGATACATACACACATATTTACAGATACATACACACATATTTACCCATACATACACACATATTTACCCATATATACACATGCACACATACATACATACACACATACATTTACACACACACACACATTTACACACACACACACACACATTTACACACACACACACATATTTACACATACACATATTTACACATACATACACACACACATTTACACACACTTACACATACATACAGACACATATTTACAGATACATACACACACACACATATTTACAGATACATACACACATATTTACCCATACATACACACATATTTACCCATATATACACATGCACACATACATACACACATATTTACACACACACACACACATTTACACACACACACACACATTTACACATACATACACACATTTACACATACATACATTTACACATACATACACACACACATATTTACACACATTTACGCATACATACACACACACATATTTACACACACACACACATTTACACACACATTTACACATATTTACCCATACATACACACATATTTACCCATATATACACATGCACACATACATACACACATATTTACACACACACACATACATTTACACACACACACATTTACACACACACACACACATTTACACACACACACACATTTACACACACACACACACACACACATATTTACACATACACACACACATATTTACACATACATACACACACACACTTACACACACACATTTACATATACATACACACACATTTACATACACACACATATTTACATATACATACACACACATACACACATATTTACACATGCACACACACACATATTTACACATGCACACACACACATTTACACATACTTACACACACACACACACATATTTACACATGCACACACACATATTTACACATGCACACACACATATTTACACATACACACACGCATATTTACACATACATACTCATATTTACACATACATACACACACATTTACACAAACATACACACACATGTTTACAGCAGCATAAGTGTCACTCTTATTAAAATCACATATTCTATCCCCAAATTGAGCTGAACTAGCAAACACTTCAGTTCAGTGAACAGACAGCCGAGCAAAACTCTCTCCCTACCCATCCCCCCTCTGCTTACTGTGAGGGGCTTGTGTCTGATTTCCTAGTTAAATTGTGACCTCCCTCTGCAGGAACAGCTCCCTGCAGAGGGAGGTCACAGCACGGTATCTCTCTGATTCTGCACGGAGCTTGGACTGCATTAAGCAGATACTCCCACAAATCATTAAAAGCAAGTGTTTATTTAAGCAAACGGTTCAGAACATGCAGCATGGACAATAGCTCAGATAGTGGAGTAAAAGTAAACTTGTACTTAACTGTCTGATCTATTTTGCCGTGGTGCAGTTTCTGAGCTGTTTGCTTAAATAAACAATTGTTTTTAAAGGACAAGCTTTTCTATAGAAACTGGTAACAGGCTTTGCTTTACCTGTGAGTTGACTTGACTGTCTGCTGCTGCCAATTCAGAACTGAGCTACTTTATCCGTTCCCCAGCCAGGACAGTGCAGCTCCTGCATAGCTGCTCCACCCCCTCCTCCTTTACCTACAGAAGCCCGCGCGCACTGAACAGATGCAGCCTGTGCGCGCGGGAAACATTTGAATTTGAGACAGACAATATTTTAAAAAATGTAAGCTACGTATGACAGTATTACTAGCACGGCAGTATTAGCACGGCACCCCAATTTGCCCAAAGAAAATTCAATGTTGTCTGGACTGGGGGCGGAGTGGACCGCAAATGTAAAAAAAAAAAAAAAAAAAAAAGTTGCTGCTTGTAAAAAAAAAAAAAAAAAAAAGTTGCTGCTGCTTGTCACCGGCAGTTTGCGCCCCCATACTGTGGCGCCCTAAGGCCGATGCCTAACTTGCCTATATGCAAGCGCCGGCCCTGGATGGGTGGTGGGAAAAATTATATATATATATTATATATATATATATATATATATATATATATATATATATATATATATATATACTGTATATATAATCCTTGGCTAAAACAGTATATAGTGTGATATACACTTCTTGATTAAAAGGAGTATTTAATGTTAGCGATAATAAAAACGATATTCAATGACAATATAAAAACTTTTAAAAACATATAGGTAATAAAATCAAGTGAATCATGGATCCATGAAACCTGTATTAGCAAATATTGACAAATGAGAAAGGTGTCTAAGTCTGAAATTAAAGCTACACTCTTGGTGTTGAAAAAGGGGTAGTGGTCCTATCTAGGATATGTATACGAGGGTGTGGCTACAAATAGACCTATGCAGCTGTCTAAAAAAGTTACTTGTTTAAGATTGTAACTTATTGTGAGTCCACATTGTAATTAAGTGTTAGAATCCTGATTAAAGTGTCTAATAAGCTGTTCGTAATGCAATCAAATTGGTGTTCAAACTGGTATATCTGAACCATCCATAACTTGAACAAAGATGTGCAAAATTGTGTATCAAAAAAGTGGCAGAAAGTAACAAAAATACAAAATGCGAAAAATATGTGCAGATTGATGCTGACCCACTCAGTGTTTTTCCACAGTGGGATATTTAATCCTCAAAAATACAAAAATACTTAAAAAAATATACATGTGTAAAAAATCTAATTAAAATACAATACAATAGTGAAAAAATGGTGATGTGGTGATTGATCAAAAATAAAAAAATAAAAATGGTGAAAAAATAGGTGAACAAATAAATGAACGATGAAGTCAGTTTAAAATAGAAGTATATTTGTAACTCCTGTTGTGTGAAAAGAAAGTTAGTGAACCAACTAGTTTTTTGATAGGAGTTGTCCTCAAATGGGTCCTGGGTGCTCCTTGTACCTTTGTGCCCAATGACGAGTGTCCTATGGAAATAAACCAATGGTACAGATATAGAAAATAATAGAGGAATGATGCTTACCTCATTTATTTGTTCACCTATTTTTCCACTATTTTTCACCATTTTTTATTTTTGATCAATCACCACATCGCCATTTTTTCACTATTGCATTGTATTTTTATTTGATTTTTTACACGTGTATATTTTGTAAGTATTTTTGAGGTTTAAATATCCCACTGTGGAAACACACTGAGAGGGTCAGCATCAATCTGCACATATTTTTCGCATTTTGAATTTTTGTTACTTTCTGACACTTTTTTGATACATAATTTTGCACATCTTTGTTCAAGTTATGGATGGTTCAGATATACCAGTTTGAACACCAATCTGATTGCATTACGAACAGCTTATTGGACACTTTAATCAGGATTCTAACAATCAATCAGAGTTGTGGACTCACAATAAGTTACAATCTTAAACAAGTAAGTATTTTAGACACGAAGAAAGAAGGAGGCAGCACACTTGGTATTTGAAAAAACGAAGTCGGAAGTTTATTCCAAGTTTTCAGTCGCTACACAAACAAACCATCAAGGAGAGCAGAAGGAGTTTACATATTAACTTTTTTTTTAGAAGAAGGTTGAACAAGAAATATTAAAATTAAATGTTGATGTAAAGACACCTGGTGATAAGAAAAAGTTTAATAACCTTTCTGTTAAAGAGAGACAAGCCTTAAAACAGTTGGGTGATAACCACGACATTGTCATCAGGTCTTCGGACAAGGGTGGCAATGTTGTAGTTTTAAATAAAGTCGATTACATCAATGAAGCTAAGAGACAGCTCAGTGATGGTGTAACATATAGACAATTATCATATAATCCAACTAATACTTTCAGACAAAAACTTGAAAAGTTGCTAGATGAAGCAGTTAGTTTGGGCATTTTTACATCTAATGAGAAAGATTTCTTAATTCCCATACATCCTATCACACCCATCTTTCACCACCTACCTAAAACTCATAAGAGTATGGTCAACCCACCTGGCCGCCCAATTATATCTGGGATAGGCTCACTATTTGAGCCATTGTCAGAGTGGGTTGACTCTATTCTACAACCTTTAGTTCAAGGCCTGAGCAGCTATTTGAGGGACTCAGGACATTTTATCAATTTGTTGAGTAGTACTGGATGGTCCCATGAGTTTCAGTGGGTGGTGGTTGATGTTGTTTCTCTATACTCTAACATCCCTCATAAATTGGGAGTTAGAGCAATTGACTTTTTTCTACAGCATAGAACTGGTTTTTCAGTAGAGTACAGAGAATTTATTTGTGAATGTGTTGAGTTCCTACTGTCCCATAATTTCTTTATGTTTGATAATAATTATTATTTACAAACTTGTGGTACGGCAATGGGGGCAAAATTTGCCCCCTCTTTTGCCAATTTATTTATGGGATGATGGGAACTCAATTTCATTTACATTGATGTCAATCCCTTTAAGGAGTCTATACAGTTTTACATGAGGTACATAGATGACCTGATCTTCATATTTAAGGGTGACTTTGTATTTGATGATTTCCTGAGCTATGTAAATCATAATGATTTGAACTTAAGATTCACAGGAATGGTGAATAAACAAGAGGTCCAATTTTTGGACCTTAGTTTATCAGGATATCACAATACTATCATGACAGATACTTTTCGAAAACCATCAGCTGGAAACACGATCTTACATGCAAATTAATTAATTAATTTATTAATTTGATTAAGGCCATACCTAAGAGCCAATATCTAAGACTTAGAAGAAATGCTTCTTCAGATGATTTATTTAGAAAACAGGCAGACCTACTTACAGAGAGATTATTGACAAGAGGTTATGATTCTGGCTTGTTAGCTAATGCATTAAAGGAAGTAACAGACAAACCATTGGATAGTGTTAAGAAGAAATCTACTAAGAGAACAGGTAGTTTCACCAGTGATTCCGTTATTTTTTCCACTGAATATTCATCTCAATATGGAGATATTTGCAATATTATTAAGCAGAATCTCATTTACTTAAAAGGTGATGATATACTTTCCAATTATGTAGAACATATGAAATTTGTTCCCAGGAAAGCACCCACTTTGGGCAATAAGCTAGCCCTGAGTATGGTTGGTTCTACTGACACAAAAAGACCAAAGACATGGCTAAATAAGAAAGGAACCTTTCAATGTTTAGCTTTTAATTGTGGCACTTGTGAAACTGTTTCAAGAGGTGATACATTTAGCAGCTCTCATTCAGGGAATGTATACAAAATAGATCATTATGCCAATTGTGCTACCACTTTCGTGGTTTATCTCCTAGAGTGCAATCTTTGCAAGATTCAGTACGTAGGTCAAACCTCACGTTCACTGAGAAAAAGAGTTGGGGAGCATAAAAGGGACATTAAGAATTGTTCTAAAGATTCGTCCATAGCAAGGCATTTTAATTGCCATCATTTTACTCATCTATCTAATTTCAATGTGAAAGTAAGTGATGTAGTAACTCGACCACCTAGAGGTGGTAATAAAAATAAGATCCTTAGGAAAAAAAGAGTTATTTTGGATTCTGACACTCAACACTAGAGAACCTCATGGTTTAAATAAGGAATGGGACATACAGTCTTGATAAAGGCGCACATCTAGCGCTGAAACACGTAGACATTGATTTCTAAGTGTGAAGAACATCGGCTCCAGCAAAGAAACCACATTACCAAAAGATAGCGATAAGAAACACTCCACCCATGACCCGACTATTCGATTGGACCTCCGAGAACCACGTGGCACGGACCACACACACGCCCAGGTAGGAAGTGTTTGCCGGGAAGCCTGAACGGTAAGACGCTGAATGGAGACAAAGTTCCAATCTTGTCACTTGTAAACATTTGAACACAGAGGCAACCTTCCCATAATCCTACACAACATCAGAGGAGGTAAGGGATATCTATAGTCTGGGTAGGGGGAGCACCACTACAGCTTCGTTATCAAGCGCTGATAATCCATTTTACTCTGATACGCAGCGAATATTTTAATTATTGTGGATACAGTTTTCTAGAGTTGTGGCCACAACTAACTAACTTTAATCATAAATCATCACAGTTTGATCTCTTCTATCAATATAATATATAATTCTACACAAGAACATTTATGCTATATCCGTATGCTTCATTTGGAATATATTTATATGTTCTAACTGACATACATTCAACCGCTATTTGTTGCAACTTCTTTTTTATTTTTATTTTGTTTATTGACAATTTGTAACAATATTGTAATCAGCTGGAACATAACTGTATAGACCATGTCAAATTCTTATTGTAATATCTTACTGTAATATTTAACTGTGAATTAGTTTTGAACAGGATAACTGTTTTTATTGCAAATATTTTATTGTGGATTTATTCTGAACCAGATTATTGCCTATCTTTTATATAGTAAACTTTATATATTTTTTACCATATTGTCTCAGTTTATATTTATAAAACAATCATATTACCTCCACTGAAAACATATGAGCCATATATGCTACCCACATGTCTTATTAGCGTGTACTACATTGCTTAAAGCTACATAATCTATATTAACTATATGAGATACAAATGTGTATTACATAGTATATCATCCTAGTCAAGAATACCTCCTTGATACCACCTTTCCAGATACTGTAGACACTAGACACTATTTCAGGACACAATATAAATCTTTAGGACACATAGGTATAGCACCAATCCAAATACTGAACACATCCTTTAACCAATTTATGACACCATCTAATACCCAACACAATCTCATCACGCAAAATATTCACAGTATCATCGTCACTGAAGATTATATTCCCAAATGTTTGGATATAATTATGGAAGATTTTTTCCCTATGTTATAACATATTTACACTATTAAGTCACAGATATAAATAAGCAAATAGTCACTATACCAAGTGCACAATATTTAGATAGTCCAACTCACAGCTCTTTTTGAGCGCTCCCCACCCACGATTTCTTAAATAAGGAATGGGATATTAGTCTATTTATTGAATAATATGTATCTTAGTTAGGTTCCAGTATTATTGAGAATTCTTACTTATATTATAGAGGTATAAATTTAAATAGATTCATTTTTTGCATACTTATACAACAGCACATATATATTTTTTCTTTCTTTTCAGTTGTACAACATGATGAATATTTACCTTTTTAAGATTATTGCAAGATAAGGGTAATTGTACTTTTTAGTTGAAAATAATTTTATTAAAGTTTTCCAGTAAATAAAATTACAGCATATAGGTAACCAGTACAAACTGAATCAAAAGTTGTCAGAGTTGGACACAACAGGTATATCAAGTCATAGCGTAAAAAAAATTTTGAACCCACAATTGAGACATCATTATACCATGCTAATCTCACAATTTATGCATTCAGGTTAATTGAACTTATCCTGAAGGGGCCCCATCCCTCAGGTCCCGACTCTCCACCGCATCCCTCACAAACCCAAGAGTTAATGAACACTTTAACCTAATTTCCTCTTCTATTTCTGCTCTCATGATACATAATAAATGGTTCCCACTGTGCGATAAAGCTTTCTCTAGTATCTAGGGTTTCAGCAACCATACTAGCCATATTATAGTGATGGGTTATTCTTTTATAAATAATTGGAAAATCTGGTGGGGTAGTTTTCCAATGTTGAGCTAAGCAGATTCTTACTATTGTGCAAATGATCATCACCAGTTTATGGGCCTTATAAGATACTTGTGGTAACTTGAAGTGCAATAAAGCGTGTTCAGGTTTGAGTGTGATCTGTGTTTGGAAGATTGAGCTTAACAGATCAGAGGTCAAGGCCCAGACTTTGCCTACTCTTGGGCAATGCCACCACATATGGATAAATGATCCCCTCTCCCCAAAGTTTCTATAACATAAATGTTGGGATTGGTTTTCCTCTACAGAAAATCTGGTAGGATGGAGATACCACCTGAACGCCACCGTTATGTAATTCTCTTTGAGCAGAGCATTCTGTGAGAATGAAAGGCCTCTATTCAAGTTATCACACCAGGTTTCAAGGCTCCAGGTTTCACCTAGATCCCGTTCCCATTTTAACATAAGTGAGGATGTAGTCAGTGAATGCTTATCTTTAAGGAATCTATATAAGGTTGCAATTAAGCCTGGGATACATTCTCTGTTTAAGCATAGGGACTCAAAGGGATTAGGGAGCGGGAACTTAAGGGTACCAGAAATTTCTTGGACTCTTGACTTCAATTGCAGGTAGTGGAACCATATATTTCTATCCTCGGGTTCTAACTCTTTGTATTGGAGGTAGGACATTACATTATTGTTTATCAAAACATCCGCTATTCTATATAGGCCCTTGTTGGCCCATTTCTGCTGTACTATGGAACTGATTGAGGACAGTGGGATGACCAGTGGGGTAGCCCTGGATTTATCTTGAATAAGTTTATATTTTGCGTTCAGCTTTTTCCAAATATATAGGGTATGGGAAATTGTTATTAATTTACTTTGCAACGGGTGTTTAAAACTCCTGGGAGCCCAAAGTAGGCTTGGTATGTGTGCGGTGTCCAGAACATCTGCCTCAATAGTTACCCATGTAGCCCTCTGATCCTCTCTGAACCACTTCGATGTTTGAGCTAGTCTAGCTGCTTGATAGTATGTGATGAAGTCTGACACACCTACACCCCCGCTCTCTCTATGTGCACATAAGTTCTTTTTATTTATTCTATCTCTTTTGCCTTGCCATATGAATCGCAACATATCTCCCTGTAAAGCGTTTAATTCTGATAATGGTATCGAGACAGGTAGTGATCTAAACAAATAAAGCAGCTTCGGCAATAAGGTCATTTTTGTGGAGACCATTCTCCCATATAAGGAGATCTTAAATTTACACCATTTTGCAATGAGGCTTCTAACATGTTTAAACATAGCAATATAGTTGGACTGATATAATGTGTAGATATCCACTGGAAGGTTGATCCCTAGGTATTGAAGTGTTTTAGAAACCCACTTAAAAGAAAAATTGAGTTCCATAAGTTTTTTTGTATGAAGGGGCAATTTAATACCCAGAGCCTCGCACTTATCTTGATTTACCTTGTACCCTGACAAGGTACCAAAATCATGTATAATGGTGTACAGGGGAGGTAGTGATAAGAGGGGTTTAGTTAGTGATAAGATAATATCGTCCGCAAAGAGCGATATTTTGTATTCATTATCTTCCCTGATTTTGACTGCTAGGGGCTCTATGCATAGAGCGAACAAGAGGGGAGACAGAGGACATCCCTGTCTCGTGCCGTTTTTGATATGTATCGGGTTGGATTGATAGCCTGCGAGTTTAACAAAGGCCGTAGGGGAGGAGTAAAGGGTAGAAAGGGCTTCACAGAAGTCTCCCTGGATTCCAATCTTTTTCATAACAGCAAACATGTAATCCCATCCCACCCTATTGAACGCCTTCTCTGCCATCCAATGATAGGAACAGAGAAGGCATGCTGAGACCGTGGCCATATTAATTAAATTAATCATTTTGCGAGTGTTGTCTGGGGCTTCCCTATTCTGAATAAAACCTACCTGATCGGGATGTATTAAGCGCTTAAGGATTGGGTTTAGGCGATTGGCCAGAATTTTGGTAAAAATCTTTATATCCTGGTTTATTAGGGAAATTGGTCTGTAGTTTTGGCAATGTTGCTTGTTTTTCCCCGGTTTTGGTATAACAGCAATTTTAGCCATCAGCATCTCCTTGGGGATAGAGATATCTTTCATGATGGAGTTAAAAATCTTGGTCAGCTGAGGAATTAAGATATCTTGCAGAGATTTATAAAAAATCCCTGCATATCCATCTGGACCTGGAGTTTTGGAATTTTTGAGGTTTTTAATGGAGGCCTTAACTTCCATCTGAGTGATGGGGGAATTCAAAGAGCTAAGCTCTTCTTCTGAAACTTGTAGTAATTTGCAATGTCCCAGGAAATTATCAAGATCTATCAATTTGTCTCTGCCTCTATCTGGGTTGGGAAGGTTATACAGACGATTATAAAATTCGTCAAACTTATTAGCGAAGCATTGGGGATCGTTAGTGAAAGTGCCATCCTGACCTTGCAACTGCGGTACTGATGTAACTCTAGTCAATTCCTTAAGCTTGTTTGCTAGCATCCTGTCCGGTTTATTGCTATGAATATAATAATGAGTATCTATGACTTTAATAGATCTGCAGGCTTCCCTATCCAGCAGTTGATTAATCTCGTCATTTTTATCTCGAAGCTGCTTAGTGTTTTTTTTACTTGGGTGGGTTACTGTAAGGCAAACTAGCTTCATGTTGTAATTGTGCCAGCTTAATGTTATCTTGTTTATGCTTCTTACTAGCGTCAACAATTAAAAAACCCCTGATGTATGCTTTCAGAGCTCCCCAGGTAAATAAAGGATTTGAAGTGCTATTCTCATTAATCGAGATAAAGTCAGCGATCTGTTGATGGAGTCGTTGTATTAATAGTGTATCCTGCAACAGTCCCGTATTCCAGGATCTAACCCTGTTGGGATTCAGTACTCCAGTCAACGTGGTTTCGACCATTGAATGGTCTGACCATGGACAGTTTTCTATAGAGGAATTTACTAGGAGAGGCGTCAAAATTTGGCTTATAAAGATATAGTCTATCCTGGAGTGTGTATTATGTACGGTCGAAAAATAGGTGTAGTCTTTAGTGTTGCTGTGTAAGGCTCTCCAGCTGTCAATAAGGTTGTGGTCAGCTATAAAGTCCTTTAGAATAGTGTGTGTGGGTCGGCTTCTAGGTAGGCCCAACCCCTGAGTAGTACGGTCCATTTTCTGGTCTAATGTTAGGTTAAAATCTCCTCCTATAATGGTTTTATATTTCCTCCAGGAGGTTAATAATTTGCTTATTTTGGCCATATATACTGCTTGATGTTCATTAGGTGCGTATATGTTTATTATAATGACTGGGGTATTTTGAATTAAACCTCTCAATAGAATGTACCTCCCATCTTTGTCAATTATCACCTCCTCCTCTTTGAAATTAAGAGTAGACTGGATCAGGATCGTTACTCCTGCCTTTTTTTATTACAAACTGCATGATATTGAATTGGGTACATCTTGTCCCAGTATTTTGGTGTGAATGATTTACAAAAATGTGTCTCCTGAATCAGAACTATTTGGGCCTTTCGGGCCTTATATGTAGACAGCGCTTTCTTTCTTTAATATTAGAGTTTAGGCCCCTAGCATTATAGGATAGAATGGTTATAGACATTTAAAAATATGAAAAATGTTGCAGGCAATACAATATACCAGACAGAACAGAAATGCCCCAAGGCCAAAAAACTAGACCCCAGAGATTTGTGCGGTGGAGAGCCAAGACTTACCACCAACAGGAAGTATTCGGTCATCAGAGACCATCCCTCCAGACCATCTTTGTGCTCTGAAGAAAAAGCTATGAATACAACTCTGAATGTGAGTTCTTGTACCTGGAAACAGTAATAAAATATTAACAGATTTGACAACTTAGTAACTGGAATCAACTGGTTTAAACAGATTAAGATAAAGAGATGTACTAAACTGTACATATTAATAACAACATTTCTAGTTTGGGTGTATGAGCAGGGCATCAATTAGTTTTAACCCTCAAGGAATCAATTAAGTGGAGTTTCCATTATAATCTCTTGACGGTTGTCATATAGTATAGCATTATGTTACAGGGGAAAGGAACTAGAGGTAGGGACGAGCCTAGAAGGAAATATGGAGGTAAGAAGAAGGAATAGATGGAGGGGGGAAAAGAGGTTCAGGAAGGAAGAGATAGGGAAGAGGGAGGAGAAAAGGAGAGTTGGAGGAGTAGCTCCTGAGCAACAATAAGAGCTTTATAAGTATATAAACATTTACTAGTTTATAACTTTATAAACACTTTGAACTGAATATTAAAGTATAATCATCAAAAAATAGACAGACTGATACCATAGTGATTGCTAAGGCAATCTTTTTAGGGCAAAGCTAGACAAATGGACCCAATAGCTTATGCCAATAACAGGAGTAGGTAGATCTGCACAGAGTCTCAATTCTTCAAGTCAGCGGCATTGATCCCCTTAGGGGGAGGCTGGATTCATCGCTAGCACTGAGATTTGCTTTAGATTTTTTTGGTTTTCTGGTTTTACCCACGGGTGTCCATTCTCGTTGGAAGGATTTCTTTTGAGGATTCAATGTTGTAGGCATTGAGGGCAGCTCAATCGAAATTTGAATGCGTTGAAGAACAGCCAGCCCCTCTTCCATTGTGGTACAGGAGTGATTAACATTTTGGTGGGTGAATACCAATCTGAAGGGAAAGTTCCAGCAGTACTTGATTTGCGCTTTTGAAAGTGCCGCCGTGATTGGCTTAAGCTCCCTACGTTTTCTCAAAGTTATAGGGGCTATGTCCGCAAATATTTGGATAGAGTGGCTTTCGAAAGAGAGATTCTGTTGCTTTCTAGCTGCATTGAGGATAAGTTCCTTGACATGATAATAGTGAAGCTTAAGAATTATGTCTCTTGCTGTAAATTGTTGAGGTTTTGTTAAGGCTCTATGTACTCTGTCCATAATGAAGAGATCAGGTTTCACTTCAGGGACAAGCTGTTTGAAAAGTCTCACCATGGTGTCCTGTAAATCTGTAAAAGATTCTGGAAGATTTCTGATACGAAGGTTAGATCTATGAGATCTATTTTCTAGGTCCTCGATCTGTTCTTCTAATTTTGAGATGTAATTAGCTTGTTCTGATAAAGCGGTTTGAATTATCGGAATTTCCTTGGAAATGTTGTCTGTTCTCTCCTCAAGCTCAGCCGTGCGGCTGCCAATGTCTTTAATATCCTGTCGCAAGTCAGAAAGAGCAGTTTTAAGCTCTTCCTGAAATAAAGATTTTATTTGCGAAAGTAGTGCAGTGTTCTGAGAGTCCATTATATTAGGGCCAACGGTATTAGAGGTGTGGGACTGAGCATTATCACTAGTATTGAGGTTGCTTAGCTCTTGTTGTCTTTGTTTTTGTTGAGATTTGTTTAAGCATTCTTTAACTGTCTGCGTTTTCTTTTTCATTTTATTTTGGTAAAGAGTGATACTTTAAGAAAAAATGTCTTAAAAGCGCAGTGAGTAAAATGTTGAATCAGTAGCTAGGGTCAAGGTGCAATATAGTCAGGAGTGCTAATGCTACTTGCAAAAGTGTATTAAGTGCTCATTGTATATAGTTACAGGAATTTGAATGCCCCCTCCATCACACCCAAACACTAATCAGCATCTCTTCATAGTTATTCAGTGAGGCGTAACAACAAATATAGATATTATGTGAGGAGCTGCCCCTAAGTCCTCTGACTTGAGACCTGCAGATTCTCTCTTCAGTCAGCTCCCAAAGAGGATTTAATGAATTCTCCTACTTAGGCTGAAGGGATTCTGAATGTTCTCTTTATAGATGTTATTAGGTCTTTATAGGAGCATCTAGGCTTAGTGAATGGTGGTTACATTTTTAAGATAAGCAGGCTAAGTAATATAAAGTAACTGTAAATGCTTCTCCCACTTGCATACAGTTGTACAAATAAGCAGGAAGAGCGTAGTTAAATCAGTGTCCGTGAGCTGAAAATGGCGTCTTTTCCTGCCAGAATGAGGAACAAGAATAAGCACCACAACACAAAGCACATCCAGCCACTATATAAAAAATGTCTCTGATGTCCCCCACTCTCAAAGTCACAGTATAGACTGAGCCTGATATGTCGACGTTGTTTATTAAAGCTTGCTGATAGCAAGTAATACTGGAACTGCTGTGCAATATGAAAGAGACAGTCTAAGGGTGCGTGAGCCGTCCCTTCCCTAAATCATGCAGCGGTTAGTTTGGCTTACCCGTATAAGGGTCTTCGGGTGTTCACAATAAGCAGGGTATATAAAAATCACAGGCTATCTGGCTTACCAAGCCGCCGGAGCGGAGCCCCGACCCTCCGGCTGTCATCCTGAAATCTGGAGCTTGTGCGCTGTTAAACAAGAAGTGCTGCGGCACCAATCTTCACCCCGTTCCGGTCGTCCAAACTCAGGCTTTGTGTCCTCAAGTGTTCAATCACTCTGATATAGAAGTTTCAGAGAAATATTGTTTTATATACAGCAATTGTCTACAAAAATACCGGAGCTCACTAAATGCACGTCCTGCTCCTCTGACTGTTAGCCACGCCTCCGGTAATTGTACTTTTTAGATTAAGAATTAATATCTTTGTGATAGATCTATGAATAGTTATAATGCCATATATTTCTATATAAAAATAAGACTCTTTCCTCTTTCTTAACTGCTTTGTTACAAGGTATTGTTATATTGTCAGCAGTATTCATATATAACTAATAAAGTTATGAACAAGCATGTAAATATATATTAACTTATATGCGTTGCTTGCATATTTTTGCCTCTTTCTCTTTCTTTTTCTATTTCAGATTTGGCTGAAAGAGACATTTTTACAGCATGTTCAAATACGCTTTAACATTTGAGGCACCTGTCTGCAAGTAACGTTTATATTACAAGTACTTTTATGTTATATTATAAGCACCATTATTTTTTGCAAGTCATTTTTGCTTCTTTTGTCAGTTCATTATCTTTGTCAAAGACTATTTATGTTTGCCGTGTAATGTGATTCTATCTGTAATCCTTTCATATGTAGTTTAGTATCCCTTCACTCACCTGTTCCTTTTTCTAAAATGTGATTGGTGGGATGGGGTAAAAACTTACCTGGTTCTCACTTACCTGTTATCCTATGACTAAGTGCCGCACGGCACGAAACGCGTAAGGACACACCCCCTTCTTCCGCTCTCCTTGTTGGTTTGTTTGTGTAGCGACTGAAAACTTGGAATAAACTTCCGACTTCGTTTTTTCAAATATCAAGTGTGCTATCTCCTTTCTTCGTGACTTGCTGGATTGACTCTTCCATTTTTTTTGATCACCTCTCAAACTCCGGCTGATTGTGAAGACTTTGTGTCTGATTTGTGGGTTTGCCGCTGTTCCTGGAGGCTGCTTTGGAGCCGCGCTGCCTTCTTTCTCTTCCAACTATTTTAGACAGCTGCATAGGTCTATTTGTAGCCACACCCTCGTATACATATCCTAGATAGGACCACTACCCCTTTTTCAACACCAAGAGTGTAGCTGTAATTGCAGAATTAGACACCTTTCTCATTTGTCAAGCTTTGCTAATACAGGTTTCATGGATCCATGATTCACTTGATTTTATTACCTAGATGTTTTTATATTGTCATTGAATATTGTTATTATTATCGCTAACATTAAACACTCCTTTTAATCAAGAAGTGTATATCCCACTATATACTCTTTTAGCCAAGGATTGTGTATATATCTATAATATATATATATATATATATATATATATAATTTTTCCCACCACCCATCTATAACCGACAAGTTTCCTTTCTGGTCTATCTGACCTGTCATTAGATACCTCAGCCTTTCAGGCGCTTTGCACACTACACCACTATAATCTCTGCGGACCTCAGAGAGGCCATCTTTTACTATTTGGCTGACCTGGGTTAGTAGTAAGGCAAAGTCCTCCTAAGTGGGCAAAAAGCTAATAGCCTTTGTGAGAGGTTTGTTTGTTTGTTTCAGCTACAGAGGAGCACCCGCCTCAATATTATTATCAGGTACGTCTGGTGAGTTTGAGATCATGCTGTCTAGAGGGCATAGAAAATCTATCATGTTATGAATTGTGGTCTGGAGGACTTTCTGGAAGCCATGATGATAGAGAATTTAATGTAAATGGCAAAATTGTAATGAGCTGGTTAGTAGAATATTTCTTAAAAGTGCCTTAGACCTGATGGTGATAACGTTCAGAGTAACCACACCATGGCTAATTAGTGGTATATGCTAATTGGAAAGAAATATTCATGTAGTTTATAGTCCTATACCTTTTAGGGTTCAGTGATGCCTTGCCTTAGTTTCTTATTTTTTTTTTAATATAGTAGCTACAATATTTTTTGTTGCTCATAGAATGTGTATTATTTTATAATTTTATCTGTCTAGAGAAAAGTCTTTTGTTGTTGTTGCATATGTTTTTTCCTACAGTCTTAATAAAGCATAGTGGTTGCACCTGGTAGACTAGTCTTAAACTGTATGTATACAAAATTCCCCCCGTTCTGTATTTAAATTGTGTTAAACCTTCACAGTGTATAAGGACTTAAATCAGTTTAATATGTTTCACCTTTTGATGTTTTATTTAGATAAGTTTGTTGATTATAGTTTTTGGTTTTAATTTTATGAACCTCTAATATACAAAATAGAATTCTGTCAACTCAAAGCTTGAGAGCCTGATAAATTATCCTATGTGCACTAATAAATTATCTATACATTTCTTGTTGTACGTCCATGTAAGAATACAAAAGTTGGGGGTGCTTGCCAGAGGGACAAGAAAAACTAGTGGTGGGTATGCATGTTCCAGTCACTACATGCAGAATATAACAGGCATCTTCAACAGTCCTTGAATTAATAGTGGGGGTTAAAGCAATAAACTGAGCTTCATAGGAAAATACGTTCCCAAATTTCACCCTCCCACTGTCATGCATCTAGCAAACCGTAAAAAAGTTAGTGATACCCGTTTTGTTCAATGCAGAGTTCTAAATGCAGTGTTCTTGAACAATACAGTACTGTAAACCGCTGCCCCAGAGTGGTTGAAGGAGACAGATGAAAAAACAATGGAACTCTTCAACCGTAAGTATAAAGTAAAGGGCACTTCAGTAATGTTAAACAACAGTACTTACTGGCGATGATCAGTTGTAGAAGTCAGACATAAGCGGCGGTCCTGGGCAACCCCTCACTCACGTGTATCCATGGGGCGTCTGTGTATATGAACTTAGCCTGTTCGCCCGTTGCCTGTGTTTCCTGATGCTCCTTCTCGTCCAATTGCATAACTCGAATGTCCACTACGTCACACGTAGACTTGATTTGTGAGTGACACGCTAACTTCACCACCTCCTATTGGCTGTTGGTCCCATAAGGCAAAATGCTCCGGCACTTCACAGATTTCTATGTAGCCAGCAAATATAAATATACAAAAAGATGCAAGAATCTAGGGCCAAAAACAATGCTGCTTGTTAAAATCCAAAACTTTATTGTCCAATAGTTAAAATCAATTGATTAAAGTGCAACATGGAGGAAAATTAGATAATCAAACGCCTCAAAGCAAGCTTACGCGTTTCGTCCGTAGCCTTACTCTTCGTCCGTAGCCTTACTCTTAGCTTGTTTAAAATACACACACAGCTGTGTATTAATAGGGGATTGTAGTGCTGTGATTGGTCTAAAAACATATAGGGCGGTACTAAACAATCAAACACAACATGTTAAGCTCTGTACTGTATATAGAGTATATAGGACTCACTACAAGGGACATTAGATCTCACATACGGGAACACTTTAGCTCTATTAATGTAGGAAAAGCAACCACACCAATAGTGACACACAGATTTGTCCTTTTTCAGATGGAAGGCCATAGAACAGGTCCTCACCCCAAAGAGAGGTGGAGATGGGGAGAAACTCCTTTACAAAAGAGAGATGTATTGGATCTTTCACTTGGAAACTAGGTATCCAGGAGGATTGAATTCCCAATATGATTTAATTAATTATTGGGAGTAGAAAGTTGTCCCTTAAGCTATTCAATAATTTATTCATTTATTTATCTAATAGGCCATAAGTCAACTTTTTACTATACACTACACGAGTACATCTAGTCCCTAGCCCCATATGAGGGTTGTAAGATTTTTAGATTAAAGGTGGACAGTCTAGTTAATAACTCTAACTTAGTTTTGTATTTATGTATCACAATAATAAATATATTTTAGTATGTATATTCTTCTATAGCATCTAGGTGTGGCAGTTTTCGTCTATTTCCCACCTTATATACTTAGGTACATTTAATGTTAGTATTTCTAGAGTCCTCCTTGAATATTAGACATACATAGAGTAAATAACTGAATAATAGACATGCTCCTGCTGATAACTTTACCTATGTGTTTATGCAGTTTATAAATTATACACAAATAGTATATTTGGTCTTAGATTAGCCCCTATATGGCTCTATACACCAATTACAAATTCCATAAGGCTATGCTATTCTAAATATGACAGAGACTTAACTAGTAGCGACACAAACACTGCTGATTTGCATTTTAAATTCCTTGGATATCTTTTTATATCCCTTTCCTGTTTTATACAGTTCAACTACCTTTTTCCCACAGATCCTTTGACAATACTTTTTCTTTCCCCATGACTCACAATCCAGAAACTACAGTGCAGCACTGGATGAAAGATGCAAGGGTCTGTCAGGAGTCCAGAAACTCATTGACCTTTTATACACACACACTAATTACAAGCAAACAGATCACAGGTGAGGATGGTTACCTTTAATAGCCATTTAAACCCCTTTGTGTCAACTTGTGTGCATGTCATCAAGCCAAAATCACCATTGTATGTAAACTTTTGATCAGGGTCATTTGGGTAGTTTCTGTTGTCATTATGATTTAAAAAGAGTAACCACAGTTGATTGATAATAAATGGCTTCAGCCAAACACTAACCATGAGTGAAAGAAAAGTTTTTGTGTTATCATTCATATTCTATGAAAAATGGCCAAGAAATCATAAATTCTGCCAGGGTATCTAAACTTATGAGCACAACTGTATATATACAGATATAATATATGTAATAAAAATGCATTTTCTTCTGAAAAATGTGTGCTTTAGGGTTGCTTTAGGGGAGACAGCAGAAAGAGGGTATCCAGTAGGTTTGTGCATTCAGATCCCTCGTTAGGTCACCACATTAAGATCTGGATCTACACAGATCTTTACATGGTGATATTGTACCAGACTCTGAAAAGAGCTAAATAGCAATTACTTTCGCATTCAGTTCCTAACAATGGATATTATAAAAAATTAAAGATTAATGATCTTTTTCTTGCCCAATATAGGGCTAGATTATAAGGGGCGCTCTATTTTTAGCGCAGGATGCACTTGTTGGATTAGTGCGACTGAATGCCTCACATAAAGTGTAAGGGTTAAATAAAATGTGCATGAAACACAACAAAATAAATTAAAATAAAGTGTTAAACTTATATAAACGGTTTCTGATAAAAATATTCATATAAATATTAAGGCTTTTTATAAGGGTTAATAAGAGGTATTTGAATGGGAAGTGCTATAATGTGTGTATGTGTATATATATATATATATATATATATATATATATATATATATATACACACACAGTTATATGGCTAAATATGTGTATGGGTGTATACAGTGGGTATTGAAAAGAATCACCCCCCCCCCTTGAAAATAATCACATTTTGTTGCTTTGCAGCCTGAAATAAAGACAGACACAGTTTTTGTGTATACAGTTGTATTAACTCAGTGCAACTTATAACATCCAAGTGAAAGATATAACACCAACATGTCAGGCAAAAATAAAGACAATTCAAAAACAGAATCACTGAGTTGGAAAAATGTTATACACCTGAATATAACAATTATGGTTGTTCAAATCAGCCAATAGAATTTCAGTAGCTCTCATCCTATTGGCTGATTTGAACAGCCAATAGGATTTCAGAAGATCTCATCCTATTGGCTGATTTGAATTTAAAAAATCAAATCAGTCAATAGGAATGCAAGGGACGCCATTTTGAATCACGTACCTTGAATTGAAGATTCAGTATATGGCGACGACCGTATGAAGAGGATGCTCCGCGCTGCTGGTATGAAGATAGAAGATGCCGACTGGATGAAGATAGAAAACGCCTCCTGGATGGATGAAGACCTCGCCGCCTGGATGATGACTTCGCCGCCTGGATGAAGACTTCGCCGCCTGAATGTCCGGACTTCAGAAACTGCAAGTGGATCGTCAGGGGTTAGTGTTAGGCTTTTTCAAACTTTTTTTGGGTGGGTTTTTTTTTAGATTAGGGTTTGGGCGTTCTTAAAAGAGCTAAATGCCCTTTTCATGGCAATGCACATACAAATGCCCTTTTCAGGGCAATGCATAGCTTTGGTTTTGGTTAGAGTTAGGTTTTTTATTTTGGGGGGTTGGTTGGGTGGTGGGTTTTACTGTTGGGGGGTCTTTGTATTTTTTACAGGTAAAAGAGCTGTTAACCTTAGGGCAATTCCCTACAAAAGGCCCTTTTAAGGGCTATTGGTAGTTTATTGTAGGCTAGGGTTTATTTTTATTTTGGTGGGGCTTTTTTATTTTGATAGGGCTATTAGATTAGGTGTAATTGTTTTAATTTTGGATAATTTCGTTTGTTATTTTTCGTAATTTAGTGTTTGTTATTTTTTGTAATTTAGTATTTTTTATTTTATGTGATTTAGTATTTTTTAAATTGTAAATTTAATTTTTAATAACAACAAACATAATTTCCACACATTATAATTGGAGATTCTAAGTAACCAACGTCTAGATTTAGAGTTCTGTGTTAGCCGTCCAAACCAGAGTTAGGGGGTTCTAACGCTGGTTTTTACCGCCCGCTGGTATTTAGAGTCAGTCAGGAAAGGGTCTAATGCTCACTTTCCAGCCACAACTTTTCCATACCGCAGATCCCCCTACGCCAATAGCGTATCCTATTTTTTCAATGGGATCTTTCTAACGCCGGTATTTAGAGTCTTGGCTGAAGTGAGCGTTAGAAATCTAACGACAAGACTCCAGCCACAGAAAAAAGTCAGGAGTTAAGAGCTTTCTGGGCTAACGCCGGTTCATAAAGCTCTTAACTACTGTGCTCTAATGTACACTAACACCCATACACTACCTATGTACCCCTAAACCGAGGCCCCCCCACATCGCCGCCACTCTATTAAATTTTTTTAACCCCTAATCTGCCGACCGCACACCGCCGCCACCTACATTATCCCTATGTACCCCTAATCTGCTGCCCCTAACATCGCCGACCCCTACATAATATTTATTAACCCCTAATCTGCCCCCCCCCAACGTCGCCGCTACCTACCTACAATTATTAACCCCTAATCTGCCGACCGGACCTCACCGCTACTATCGCTGATCGGAACAGCCAATAGAATGCAAGCTCAATCTGATTGGCTGATCCAATCAGCCAATCGGATTGAACTTGAATCTGATTGGCTGATTCAATCAGCCAATCAGATTTTTCCTAGCTTAATTCCGATTGGCTGATAGAATCCTATCAGCCAATCGGAATTCGAGGGACGCCATCTTGGATGACGTCCCTTAAAGGAACCTTCATTCGTCGTTAGTCCGTCGGTGAAGAAGGATGGCTCCGTGTCGGCTGCTTGAAGATGGTCCCGCTCCATGCCGGATGGAAGAAGATAGAAGATGCCACTTGGATGAAGATGTCTGCCGGTCCGGATGTCCTCTTCTGCCCGGATAGGATGAAGACTTTGGACCCTCTGGAGGAGCTATTCTTGCCGGATAGGAGGAAGATTCGGATCCTCTTCTGGACGGATCGGTGATACCCGGCGTGGTGAAGACAAGGTAGGAAGATCTTCAGGGGCTTAGTGTTAGGTTTATTTAAGGGGGGTTTGGGTTAGATTAGGGGTATGTGGGTGGTGGGTTGTAATGTTGGGGGGGGGGTATTGTATTTTTTTTTTTTACAGGCAAAAGAGCAGAATTCTTTGGGGCATGCCCCGCAAAAGGCCCTTTTAAGGGCTGGTAAGGTAAAAGAGCTTTACAATTTTTATTTTAGAATAGGGTAGGGCATTTTTTTATTTTGGGGGGCTTTGTTATTTTTTAAGGGGGCTTAGAGTAGGTGTAATTAGTTTAAAATTCTTGTAATCTTTTTTTTTTTTTTTAATTTAGTGTTTGTTTGTTTTTGTAATTTAGTTTAGTTGATATAATTGTAGATAATTGTAGATAGTTTATTTAATTAATTTATTGATAGTGTAGTGTTAGGTTTAATTGTAACTTAGGTTAGGATTTATTTTACAGGTAATTTTGTAATTATTTTATCTAGGTAGCTATTAAATAGTTATTAACTATTTAATAGCTATTGTACCTGGTTAAAATAAATACAAAGTTGCCTGTAAAATAAATACTATTCCTAAAATAGCTACAATATAATTATTATTTATATTGTAGCTATATTAGGGTTTATTTTACAGGTAAGTATTTAGCTTTAAATAGGAATAATTTATTTAATAAGAATTATTTTATTTCGTTAGAATAAAATTATATTTAACTTAGGGGGGTGTTAGGGTTAGGGCTAGACTTAGCTTTAGGGGTTAATACATTTATTAGAGTAGCGGTGAGGTCCGGTCGGCAGATTAGGGGTTAATAATTGTAGGTAGGTGGCGGCGACATTGGGGGCGGCAGATTAGGGGTTAATAAATATAATATAGGGGTCGGCGGGGGTTAGGGACAGCAGATTAGGGGTACATAGGGATAACGTAGGTTGCGGCGGTGTACGGAGCGGCAGATTAGGGGTTAATAATAAAATGCAGGGGTCAGTGATAGCAGGGACGGCAGATTAGGGGTTAATAAGTGTAAGGTTAGGGGTGTTTAGACTCGGGGTACATATTAGGGTGTTAGGTGCAGACATAGGAAGTGTTTTCCCATAGGAAACAATGGGGCTGCGTTAGGAGCTGAACGCTGCTTTTTTGCAGGTGTTAGGTTTTTTTTCAGCCCAAACTGCCCCATTGTTTCCTATGGAGGAATCGTGCGCGAGCACGTTTTTGAAGCTGGCCGCGTCCGTAAGCACCGCTGGTATTGAGAGTTGCAGTGGCGGTAAATTATGCTCTACGCTCCCTTTTTGGGGCCTAACGCAGCCCTTCTGTGAACTCTAAATACCAGCGGTATTTAAAAGGTGCGGGGAAAAAATACACACGTAGCTAACGTACCCCTTTGGCCGCAGAACTCTAAATCTAGCCGCAAGCTTTTACTCTATGAAAACCATCTTGGCTCACTCACATTTGGATTGTTTTATGCTAATTGGGCATTCCTTTGTATAAAAAAATTAAATTTAGCCTGAGCCAAATGATATTGATCATATATGGCATCAAACCTGGCACCCTAGCATCCATGCATTTCAATGGGAAATTCTGAATAAGTAACCAAGCTTTTACTCTATTAACACCTTAAGGACCGGGCACTTCAGACAAAATCTTCCCCAAAAGACCAGAGCATTTTTGTCATCACTTCATTTAAACAGAAATAGAGCCTTTTTTATATTTACCTATTAAAACTATATATATTTTTTAGTAGAAAACCCAAAGTATAGATCTAGGCCCATTTTGGTATATTTCATGCCACCATTTCCCCTCCAAATGAGATAAAATGTATTCACATCTTATTCACAATTTATGCTTATTCGCAATCATGGCACAAATGGTTGTAAATGCTTCTCTGGGATCCCCTTTGTTCAGAAATAGCAGACATATATGGCTTTGGCATTGCTTTTAGGTAATTACAAGGCCGCTAAATGCTGCTGCGCACCACACTTGTATTATGCCCAGCAGTGAAGGGGTTAATTAGGTAGCTTGTAGGGTTAATTTTAGCTTTAGTGTAGAGACCAGCCTCCCACCTGATATCCCACCCCCTGATCCCTCCCTGACCCCCCAAACAGCTCTCTTCCCTCCCCCACCCCCCAAAGGTCACCCCCATCTTAAGTACTGGCAGAAAGTCTGCCAGTAGAAAAATAAAAGTTTTTTTTTTAATTTTATATTTTCTGCAGGGTCGTATCCCTCCTTACCTCCCTGATCCTCCCCAAACAGCTCTCTAACTCTCCCCCTCTACCTATTTGCTGGCATCTTATCTTATCTCATGCTATTTTCCATAGTATAGCTGTCCCCCCTCATTAGCATACCCCCTCCTCTCCCAGATCCCTTTCAATACAACCATGCCGCATAGGATACCCTTCTCCTACTTCCCCCTCCTTCCCACTCACTGCCATACTGTAGCGTGGTGTAGCGGTCCCACCCGCTCCAGCCCCTCTTCATGCCCCCTTCATGCCCGCTTCTCGCCCTCCTCCCGCCACCTCCAGCAATAGACCACCCACCTACCTCCCTCCAAACCCTCCCACACCACCAACGATAGGCACCATCGCTGGCCGATGCAGAGAGGGCCACAGAGTGGCCCTCTCTGTATCGGTTACTGCCTAAAGGGTATTGCGCGATGCCTCAATATCGAGGTATTGCTGCAATACCCTGAGATTGGCTGGAAGTGATCACGATCACTTCCAGTGCTCAGTTTAACTGAGGACGTGTTATGTACGTCCTTCGTCCTTAACTGTTGCTTTTTCGTTGTTATGGGGTTAATTTCTGAACAATATCATAATTATTAGTTGTTAATTATTCAGAATTTCCCATTGAAATGCATGGATGCTAGTGTGCAATGTTTGGTGTCATATTATTTGATCAATATCATTTGGCTTAGGCTAGATTTAATTTTTTTATATAGAGAGATGCCCAATTAGCATAAAACAAGCCAAATAAGAGTGAGCCAAGATGGTTTTAATAGAGTAAAAGCTTGCGGCTAGATTTAGAGTTTGGCGTTAGCCGTCAAAACAAGCGTATAGGGCTTCTAACGCTGGTTTTTACCGCCCTCTGGTATTTAGAGTTCACTTACCGACACTCAAAAATCTCCCAACGCACAAATCTCTACCGACAACTCAGACCCAGTAGTTAACATCTACCGACAAAATAAACATCCACGAATAAAAATAAAAATATTACACAAAGTACACTTACACTCATACAAACACTACACTATATTTATTTATTTTTTTTAAAATGTTTACATCAAAATAGAAAGGATCAAAGTTGCAAAGTTGCGAGACTTACATTGACACACGGGAAAAGACCCTCATATAGCTACATCTAACTAATAATATTATCACAAACATACACTCATCGATGCATACAAAATATATACACCACATTACATACACAAACAAGTTATTTATTACAAAATGAACACGATTTAGCTACTTTTTCACACAAGATCATGACGTCACTCACTTTACGAGGAAAACCAGTCTTTGAATTTTTTTTCACACAAATTTTGAGCCTCCATTGACTTCTATGGGGAAGACGTGCTCGTGCGCGCGACAGACAGATTTCCCTAACGCACGCAAAAAGCGTAGACAAAAAAAAACTCAAAATACCAGCGCTAGAAATCGGAAAAAAAGACATGCTTTTCTGCGTTAGACCCAGCTATGACAAATAGATCAAGAAATGCCTATTTCCCTATGGTGGACTTATGGAGTTTACTTATGGCAAATTCACAACAACATTAAATTGTTTCATACTTTTACATTACATCAACTACAAATCAACATCACTAGTAACAAACATTTACAACAATTACATCACATTTAAATGGAAACAAAAAAATTAAACATTTCACGATTCACAAACAGTAGACAATGGGAAACACCTCTCGTTTACCTTTATTATTGCATTTCATTTATTCAACTCATATGCTTGCAGCAACAGCATATCTACATAGGCTTAACACATGATCATTCATGGATGCACATACTTTACTTTTATCATTCACTTATACATGTGCATTCATATGATGGGGGAAAAACACATTACATTCTCTCTAGGAATCACGAAACTGAAAATAGGGATTTTAATGTACTTTTAGCATCATGATTCGATCACAATATACCATTAGGAATTACGTACAATAAGAACATCATTACAACAGATTACAGCTGTCACTTTATGGGAAGGAACAACAATGCTATACTGCTTTATAGAAGTCAGCATATGTGGGACACAATCACAATATATACGTATATGTACATAACACACATCACGCAACCACAAAGGACACATTTAAATTTTATTCAGCACACAATAACAATGTAGTCAAATACAACAACACAATGAGGATTTCAGAAATACACAGGCAGGTTAATAATATGATGACATCATTACAAGATTCAACCATACACATTACAGCTTTAGGACTGTACCGCCCCTTTCAGAACTTTAGCACTCAATACTACAATACAACATATACGTAAACGACAGTTTGGAACAGCATTATTATGCCGATTTTAATGGGACGCATACAATATTTACATCTCGCAAATCACTTATATATATAATACTACAGATGACAGCCGGAAGTTCTTCAGTATTATTGCGATTTTAATGGGACGCATACAATATTTACAGCTCGGCAATCACTTATATATACAATACTACAGATGACAGCCGGAAGTTATTCAGTATTAGTGCGATTTGAAAAGGACGCATACAATATTTACATCTCGGCAATCACTTATATATACAATACTACAGATGACAGCCGGAAGTTCTTCAGTATTAGTGCGATTTTAATGGGACGCATACAATATTGTCATCTCGCTAATCATTTATATATACAATACTACAGATGACAGCCGGAAGTTCTTCAGTATTAGTGCGATTTGAATGGGACGCATACAATATTTACAGCTCGGCAATCACTTATATATACAATACTACAGATGACAGCCGGAAGTTCTTTAGTATTAGTGCGATTTGAATGGGACGTGTACAATATTGACATCTCGCTAATTACTTATATATACAATACTACAGATGACAGTTGTTACTTTATCGTTTACAAACAATATTGCAGCAACATTGATCGATCACATTCTATGCACATTATACACAACTATGCACTTTCATTCATGTTAGCGTGGACATGTGCTTTTTACTATAAGATCGCGTTTAATAAATATTTATTACGCATATGAACAAACATTACAAACATGCACTGTATGTGTGACATTTTACACTTTCACATTGAGATTCATTGGGGGAAAACAACTTTTCACCAAACACCTTAAAAAACGCCCACTTTGAAAGCATTCGCGCCGCTCACATACAAACAAGTGAATACAATTAGCAATCATTACAAACTCACTACCATTGGACTAATTGCACTATAAATCCCCCAAACAACATGGCCAAAGCGTCCATGGTGATCGACATCGTATCAATTCGCTTCTGTGTTTTTGCATACCTTATTACTCCTTGCGCTGTGTTTGCTCTGCTGTTTGGCTTCGTGCTGCTAAGCTTGGCAAATATGGATGACGAAGATCTGGTAGACGCTGCTGGTGCTGCTATTGGCGAAGTAGCGGTTGATAGAATCAGGCAGCCTCGGCGGCTCAGACTGAGACGAAGGGGTCGTCTGGTTAGAGGTCCTCGTGTCTACAGGGTAAGACCCACCTTGGAAAACATGAGTGACTTCGAGGTTTATGATAAGTATCGGCTCAATCGCGAACAGCTCATTGGCCTTTACGATGTTCTTAAACCTCATCTGGAGCCACGTATAACAATAAGGACTGCTGTCCCCGGCATGACTAAGAGGCTAAGTTGTCTGGCCTCCGGGAGTTTTCAATCAGGAGAGATGTACATGCATGGCCTGTCTCAAGGTACATTCTCTGGGGTGTTTGATAACTTTCTGGACGCCATGGTACGTATCAGTAAGCACTACATAGGATTCCCACAGAATGATGGTGATTGGAGGCGCCTGAAGCGGGAATTCTTTGATATTGCTCAATTGCCCAATGTCTTGGGAGCCATTGATTGTACCCACATTGCGCTCCAATTGATGACTTGCCCTTCAGAAATCGCAAACATTTTCATAGCCTCAACGTGCAGTATGTTTGTGACGCACGGATGAGGATTATGCATGTGTGTGCGAATTTTGGGGGTTCTAGTCATGATGCCCGCATCCTCTCTCTGTCCACCCTGTGGCGGAAGTTTGAGGAAAGAGAAATGCCCCCTGGGTATCTCGTTGGTGAGTATTTGTGCACAACATGGTTAATTAGTTAGACAATTGCCACTGTAGTCTTAAACTGTTAGTGTAATGTGCAGCTATAGGATGCAATTTAACCATGTCATTGTCTCTTTCCGCAAATGTCTAGTTTTAGTTCCATGCAGATATGTAGCATGTCTTACCTTAAATGCTCAGATGGAAAAAGCAATTTAACCTTTTAGTTTGTATTTTACACAAGGTCTGGTTTATGCCAAATACGCATATGTAGCATGTCTTAGCTGAAATGGGAAGATAGCAAAATCAATTTAACCATGTCATTGTCTCTTTCCGCAAATGTCTAGTTTTAGTTCAATTCAGATATGTAGCATGTATTACCTTAAATGCTCAGATGGAAAAAGCAATTTAACCTTTTAGTTTGTATTTTACACAAGGTCTGGTTTATGCCAAATATGCATATGTAGCATGTCTTAGCTGAAATGGGAAGATAGCAAAATCAATTTAACCATGTCATTGTCTCTTTCCGCAAATGTCTAGTTTTAGTTCCATGCAGATATGTAGCATGTCTTACCTTAAATGCTCAGATGGAAAAAGCAATTTAACCTTTTAGTTTGTATTTTACACAAGGTCTGGTTTATGCCAAATACGCATATGTAGCATGTCTTAGCTGAAATGGGAAGATAGCAAAATCAATTTAACCATGTCATTGTCTCTTTCCGCAAATGTCTAGTTTTAGTTCAATGCAGATATGTAGCATGTCTTACCTTAAATGCTCAGATGGAAAAAGCAATTTAACCTTTTAGTTTGTATTTTACACAAGGTCTGGTTTATGCCAAATACGCATATGTAGCATGTCTTAGCTGAAATGGGAAGATAGCAAAATCAATTTAACCATGTCATTGTCTCTTTCCGCAAATGTCTAGTTTTAGTTCAATGCAGATATGTAGCATGTCTTACCTTAAATGCTCAGATGGAAAAAGCAATTTAACCTTTTAGTTTGTATTTTACACAAGGTCTGGTTTATGCCAAATACGCATATGTAGCATGTCTTAGCTGAAATGGCAAGATAGAGAATAAGATAGAACTAGATTATTCTTTTTAAATTTAAACATTTTTTTGTGGATTATCGTGTACAACAAAAATTTGTTTAATATGATTTAATTGTGTTCTGTTCATAATTTATAGGTGATTCTGTTTACATGAGCCGGCCTTGGCTCATTACGCCGTTACGTAACCCTACTGATGAGGCTCAGGAGCGCTACAATAGGGCGCACAAGAGAACCAGGGCTGTGGTCGAGAGAATGTTTGGGCTCCTCAAAATGAGATTCCGGTGCCTTGACAGGTCGGGAGGAGCCCTCCAGTACAGCCCTAGGAAGGTGGCTAAGATCATTGTAGCCTGTAGCGTCCTGCATAATATTGCACAGCGGGCTGGGATGCTGCAGGCCGTCCAGGCGCCCCGACGCCTCCTCCTTGATGAGGTGGATGAGCCTGTTCTAGAGGGGCCATTCCGGGACGAGGGGCTCAATGTCAGAGCAGACATCATCAACCGCCACTTCAGACGGTAAATAATAGAAGTTAGATTGGAGTATTGTCAATAGATGTGAACTCTATGGAAATGACAAGTAGAGATTTGTGCAAACATGTTAGGATTGTTCATCAAATTATAACAATTTGTTTCATTTATTAATATAGGTGATGCTCTGGTCATTGGGTCCTGTAGCGAGTCTTTGCCACCTGGTTTTTAAAGACAACATCAGCTGGTAAGTATAAATGTATGGACTGTGGCCGGCAGGAATTTTACACAAAAATACATCATATGGCATACATTTTACAAAACTAGTATTTAGTTTACACATTACTTAAAATTTAAATACTCAGAAAGGGATCCTCTAGCATGACTATGGTTCAAAGTTAGATTCAAAGTCACACATTAGAGGTTCGTTCTGCTCAATATGACTCATCTTCACACTTGATTGATAGAACATAACACAAGATGCTACACACGCTTAGTAAGCTAGTGACAGAAATTGATTCAGAAATGGGGGGTGGGAGAGGGGTACAGAACTGATTCACACACTTGTAGTAATAATTTTAATAAAACCTTTTATGCCATTAGGGAGATGACTTCATCTAAAGACTGAAAGGGAAGAATTCGAAGACTGACAGTGAAGATTTCCCAGACTGACAGTGAAAAATACAAGATTGAAAGTGAAGAATACCAATGGAATCATGTCTGGCATTATCTTTCAAATCTGCTGACCTTGAAAACCATACAAAGACATGTTCACATGGTAAGTGGCAACTATTTGATGGAATAAGGCTGTGGAGGCATCCTATTGGAGACACTTAGATTAGTTTTAAATTTTTAGATGGTATTTCAGTCATCTATTTTGGAAATGATGAATAAGACACCTATTGAAGATCAACTGTTTTCTCCAGAAATTACTTTCAAAGACCATGCATTATCCAGGTTGGTTTTCCAATGCATGCTAGTTAAGAATCACAGGAAGAATGTAAAATATTTTGAAAAGATACATGTCCTATATTAGAATATTTGTAGCTTACATACATTACCCATACTTTGTTCATAATTAGATATTTATGTATCACAAGCAGACAAAGGAATACATATTCTAGTTGATATAGAGGTATTTGAATGGACATGAAATATTACATTTATGTTTAGCATACATATATGTATTTTTGATTATTTAAATGTGATATACATTATTATGTATAATTAGAAATGCTGATATTTAAATGTAATTTTGATTACACAATATAATGGTGTATTTTCTTTTTTTTTTTTAATAAAATTTTAAATCATAAATATCTTGATAAAATGTTGCACAAAGTTAGAGCATAGACACAAGATGATTGTAAATGTATTTTATTTGATGAATATTTTACAACGTGTGTATTAATTTTGTAAACTTTTTTTTTTAAACAGATTTTCATCTGATGACTTCCAGGATTTCTTTTTTTTTTTTTTAAAGAAAAATATTAAAAAAAATAAAATTGTAATAATCAACATTTTATTATTAAATACCCTCTTTTGAACAGATTATAATAAATATCCATATAATCTGTCAATAAAAACAATTTGACTCCCATGACTGGTAGTTGTCTATTTGACAAGCACATGCATAAGATCAAATTAGGCATCATGTATTGCATTAATTTTAGAAAATCCACTGATTCAGAGAATATAAAAGTCAACTATCTTTTTTAAATTAATTGGTGAGTGAAATCCATCGATGCTTTTATTGTGTAATTTTTAGATGTTAATTTGTAAAAATATTTTCGGATATGTAGTCAGAATTTGACATAAATTTTTTTTTTTCACTTTTAAGAAGGGAAAGTGGTTCACTTACATAAAAGTGACAGTGTTGGTGAATGTAAAATATCTTTTAGAAGATCTTGTATCTTCCTTAGGTATCTAAAAACATAATTTTAATAAATTTATCTTTAAAAAAAATTAAAATGGTAGGTCAGTTAACTTCAGATTTTGCACAAGCTAGTTATTGGATGCCATGTTAATTGATTTTATGTTCTAGTAGAGTCATTTAAAGGGTCATTTAACTATAGTTATTAATATTATGTAATTTTTAAAATCTTACCTCTTGGTTAGACATCACATATCTATATATATTTTCATTCCCCTTTAGTTTATTTCTACAATGTTAAATCAACATTCAGAATGTTTTGGTCCTTAAAGGGACATTCCTAAAATATATTGTGTATTGAATTTTAAAAAATACAAAATTATTAATAAAATATTTTGAATGTACTATTTAATTACATTCAGTCTTTAAATATACTTAGAAAAATAGATATCAATGCACATGTCTTAGACAATGGCATAAGGCATCTATGTGCAACCAACAATCAGCATCAAAATAGCCTATGTAGATATGTATTTAATACAAGAATATATATAATTAAAATCTAATGATCGAATAACAAAAAATATTAAGTTGTTAAAATATTATATTATTCTCCAAAATGCGTAAATAACATATAGCTTAATGTCCCTCTAAGCTGAAGACTGCGAAATACAGCCATTACAATATATATTTCATTCAGTGTGTAAAACAATCCAGAAGTTAATCTAAATATGCTTTAGTCATATGTTATACTAATTTAGCCAAAGGAAGGTGCCTAGGTTTATGATATTTCAAGCATTATTGCGAAATGTCTCCTTAAAGGGACATGAACTCAAAATATACTTAAAGGGAGACTGTTCAAAAATTAATTATTTTTACATTCTGAACGAGTATTCAATTTTAAGCAACTTTATAATTGACTCATATTATCAATGTTCCTCGTTATGTTGCTATCATTACTTGAAAAATAAGGCATTAAATTGATCATTTATTTGCTTCAGTACTCTGGACAGAACTTTTTTTTGTGTGGATTAATTTATCCAACAATCATCAAGGACAACCCAGGTTGTTCTGAAAGAATTGTCCGTTATATAAAATATCATTTTTGATTTGCCAATAAAGATAACAAGATAATTCTTAACATTTGAGAATCGGATTAAATTATAAAGTTGCTTAAAATTTCATGCTCAATCTGAATCACGAACGCTAAATTTTTATGTACAGTGTCCCTTTAAGAGATTTCAAGAGTGTATTTACTTCTCTTATCTTATTATCTTGACATACTTTGCTTTAAAAGAATATTGAGATAGGCTCAGTAGATGAGATTGGTGGATGCACAGAGATGCCTTATGTGATTGTCTCAACCATGTGCATTTAAATTTCTTGTGCTGAGGATATCTAAATACAAAGATAAATTGAGTTGCATTTTAAAGTCTAAACATATTTGATCTCTACAGATCATTTGATACAATTGTTTGGTTGTAATGTCTCTTTAAAAATGAAGACGCCATTGCACAATAACATATATGAGCAGTTCAGACAAATACAAGCTTGAAGGTTTATTTACTAATAACAAACAAACCTGTAGTTTAACATCTATAAACAGATTATCCAAGTTACGGACATTATAACCTGAAATTGAACATTCATAAATGTTGCGTGGGAAACGTATCTTGAAACACCAGATTTGCATCTTTAAACATTAGAGTCTAATGTCACGCAATAGCACACAATCAATGTGCATTCTAAATACATTTAATAGAGCAATGTCAATACTTCACAATAAGTCACGAAATTGATTTTATGAACAATAAAGACATACAATATTATATGTGTATTAATCCAACGTATTTGTATTAAAGAAACAGACCGTTATTCAACCGAGAAATGTCTACAACATTTAATAATGTGACAGTATTAGATTTTAACGAGAATTTAAACATTAATATTTAATGGATCACGTATATTAAATCTGCGTCACACATATCCGCATGACAGGCCCATGAGTTACAAATAAGTCTACATGAAAAATGAAGTAACAGCACCACCAGGAGGTATGTGTATGGAAGTTACTAAGATATGAAACATTAAGGAACGGCCAATCAGAGTTCATCACACAAACACAACTTGAGTCAGGATGGTCTCACAGACATTCTAACAATATTTCAAACTTTTATCCAATCAGATGTACAGATAACTTGTCCCATGGTGCATCTCATGTTTACTTCACCATATAAAAGTCCATAACACGTTGCCATCTTTGTCAGTTCTCTAATGCCTGCAGGCTGTATATATATATATTATATCTAGATAATATTTTGTTTGGGGCTAGCAGGCATGAAACCTCCCAGGTTTACCAAGCAGGAGAGAGCTGCACTGGTCCACGCCGTCCAGGACTTTTATCCCCAGCTGTTTGGGAACAAGAGGAGGTCGACAGATGCGCATGTTAAGAAGGCCCTCTGGGAGTCTATCACCAATGCGGCTCAATTGGTGTGTGGCGTCCAGAGGAGCCAGGATCAGATCATGCGGAGATTCGGAGATATGAGGTTGCGCTTGACCAAAAAAGTCGACCTCCTAAGGGAGTGGGTAGAAGCCCGTAAAAGAGGGGGCAAAAGAAAGGCCCCGCGGAAACTCTACCTACTCCCTTATGAGGTGACTTTATGCGAGCTCCTCAGTCTCCGGGTCCCCAAAAGATTTTGATCCTCTCCATCCTCGGCCTCCTCTTCTTCCCTCCCAGCTGCTGGATCTGAAAGTCCTGACCCGGGGGCCAGGGCAGCTGATTCTCCGTCCGGTGGCCTGGGAGGAGCGGACAGAGAATCTGAACCAGGTAACTATCCAACTTCATATAATATATTACGATTTTATGAGATTTTTAAGAAATGTGTATATAGTCAGATACTAAACCTATATAGATCTCACAACATACGCTACATATGATGTTTAGATATCTGATTTTAGATTAGTGACACATGAAATAGGAGTGATGTTTCTTGCGCTCTACAGAATATGCGTCACAGAGCGAAAATGGAATTGCGCATCCGTGAAATCACTATCATCCACCATTTCATACATTAACTATCGAATCCTAAGACAGTTATATATATTCTTTGTTCTTGTTCAATATGAACAAATATACTATTTTCATCTCGTAATACACCCAATAGCAAATATATTTGAAGTCTTTATGAAATGATACTCATCGCACTACTTTATCCACATTTATTTCACGGATGCGTAATTCCGCTTGGAATCATTGCGCAATGATCCCGGAAAATAGAATTGCGCACATACATGAACATGGGTTTGCTGTAAGTGGCATTGCTTTACACATGTTGGTCAAATGACGGATGCGTAATTCCGCTTGGAATCATTGCGCAATGATCCCAAAAAATAGAATTGCGCACACACGTGAACATGGGTTTGCTGTAAGTGGCATTGCTTTACACATGTTGGTCAAATGACGGATGCTTAATTCCGCTTGGAATCATTGCGCAATGATCCCGGAAAATAGAATTGCGCACACACGTGAACATGGGTTTGCTGTAAGTGGCATTGCTTTACACATGTTGGTCAAAATGAAATGTGAATTATTATATATGTGAAGAATACAGTATTCTTATTTTCAATATTATACATAATAAAAAATATACTAGCAGAATCAAAATAAATAATAAAATATGTCCATCAATTGATGAGAATGAGATAACACAAAAAATTAATTAAAGCTACAGTCAACAACATAACTGATTGAAAATAAGAGTACAGGATATATTTATGATGAAATTAATTGAGGAAACAATTAACTAATGGGACTACCAAAAGATTAATAGTTTTTAATTGATTTGGTAATAATGTAAAGTTTTTAAACATGGCATGATTTGTATTAATGATATCCAATCCTCATTTAATATATTACAGATCTGGATGTTGGTGCTGGAACCTCAAGCCAGGGCTTGTCACAGTATGGTATGTCTCATTTTAATTGACATTTGTCTTAGAAACATGGACAGAACATTACATAAAAAATACACATTGTTCAATATTTATATGGATCCTCAAAATTGATTTGTAAAAGATTTACAAATAAGAATAAAAAAACAAACAAACATAGGATTACATTGTAATACTAATCTGAAATTTGTTCGATTTTAAGATATCCCATCTATTCTTGATATCTTCATTTTAATGTAAGATTCTTTGAATGTCCAATTTATATTCTTCCCCTGTGTATTGCTTAATCTTATTTGGATACATTTTGACAACATTCACACACTTTTGCATATGTTTTTAGTTTTAAAATATAGATTACATTTTTGAAATTGATCACGTCATTTGAGGGACATGCCAACTAAATTTTACATTGAATGATTTGGACACGTGATTTTATTGTTTTGTATAAACATTTTATTAGCTAAATTGGTTCAGTCTATTGTTTTAGTTATTCTAAAAACATATTGAGTTTGTTTTAGGTTAAGCAATGCATTACTGGTATTATCCGGCTGTTTTTTTATGCATAAATTGGCCTTTTTTCATAAGTTAAAATCATGTGTTCAGATAATAGTAGTACATAGTTTCAAAAAGTATACAATTACACATTTTGAGCTTCATGTCCCTTTAAGAGAGGATAATTAAAGATTTTTGAGGATATCCTTAACTAACATATTAGATTGTAATTGCATGCTCCATCCCATTCATTACATCAACATATGGAGTAGAGAATTCATTAACAGCGACATTGTCAAATAAATATATTTGGATATTAAAGGGACACTGTGCTAAAATTATTACTGTTGTCATTCAGATAGAGCATGCAATATTAATCAAAATTTAAATATAATACTATAATCATAGTTGAAATATTCTATTGATAAATGTATTTTAAAATCAAGAATGTACGTTTATCTGCAGCTCCATTTTGATTGACCAACCTGGGTTGTTATTGATGATTGGTGGATACCTTCAACAAACAATATTTATTTAATACAATATTGCTTATCTGCCTTTAAGATTAAAATGTTGCAAAATAAATATTATAATAGGAGTCAATGTTAAATAATTTGTAACAGTTTGAACAGTCAAATCACTGATTGAAATAAATCATGTCAGTGTCCCTTTGATAAACAATAGATTCATTAATCCTTACATTCTTTGGATTAAACAATATTGATATATAATTCACATATTCACTGTTGGAGTTACTTCATAGATATAAGCATACTCTAACAGCACCATGATTACATATTTGTACAAATCAATTTGGTTTGGTATTGTGATCAATATGTGTTGTGTCCTAAACAAGATTACTGTACATTGCACAAATGGCTCGATGTGCCACATGTCTTTGTTTATATTTGTCAACAGCTGTTATTCAAAATGTGGTTTGTGTGTATTCTTTTAAGAACATTGATCAATGGGTATATTTAGATATGCAATAGCATCGTATGAGATGAGTTTGATGTCTAATATAGTCAGAAATTAAACATATGTTAAATACATAATTTTTTACATAATCCCCTTGATTCAATCAAGCATTTTGTATTCTAATGACTGCTCTATTCTTCACATTTTCAAGTTGATTATTCTTATAAATCGATACAGATGTGATTTAGTGCTATCCAAAATGTGTTCACTAATATATATCTATATCATTCATAGAGAGAGTTGTTATGGAAGCCCAGAGGGATCCAGCACTGACACAGAGCTGCCTTTGCAGTCTTCTGGTAAGTCCATTGACTCATTTATATGTCATTGAAGGTGTATTGGTAATCAATATTATGAGCATGATTCTGATGAAGCATTACATTTGAAACAAACATATAATTTACTCCTCTGATTATATATCAATTTTAGTTTAATATTGAAAGATTAAGAATTACAATGTTCTTAGTCTACACCTTTGTTATTCAGAAGATGTATAGCATATGTTTGTTTCCATGTTCAATTTTGACACCAATCATCAAGTGATACACACATGAGAAATCTATAATGTTCAATGTACTATGTTTTTATGATTTTTAAATTAATACCAACAATAAATCGAAAATATGAATCATTGAGAATAACTAATCTAATGTCATTTGTATGCTCCATCAAAATGATGTAAATCATAACTTTGGGTGTGTATATCTTTAATGCAACATTGATGTGTGTCTTTGAGCAACAGTAACATATGTTATAATATCTGATCTTAACGTGTACACAACATGTTATGTTTTACAGAGATTGATTTAACATGTGGGACGGAGGAGGAAGAGGCTCCCTTGAAGTCTGATGGTATGTGAAATATATCTAACATGTATCCAACATGTTTCTTTATTGGAAATCATTTTATTGAAGACATTCAAAGTCTACAGCTTTTGCACTTTAAAATGGAATATTATTTGTCTGTTCAAATACACTACTGCCCCCTTTCTATATCAGGCAGCATGAAAATATGCTTGGATTATGCTTAATTTATTTTTGGATTTCTAATTCATGCCATCATGATGTCACATGCATATTCCAGGCCAAACCACAATAATAATTTTATAATTGTACAGACAGTCATTGCTATTCATCTGAGTGCCTGTATGCATACCATATCCTCATGTCATCATTGTTTAGAAATTCAAACACACTTCTAAGTATATTGCAAACATAATCAAGTTGAAATGCGTTGATTTGATTTCATGATGTATGAGATGTTAATATATTTGTATTATTTATTTCAGATGGATCCTCCACTTCTGGTCATCAGTTTTCCGCCCCTGCCCAATCCCCTGCCCAGTCCCCTGCCTAGGCCCAGTCCCCTGCCCAGACCCCTGCCCAGTCCCCTGCCCAGACCCCTGCCCCTCCACAGACCACAGACCCTCCCGGCCCTTCACATTTTTCCTATCCTGTCCCTCCCAAAAAACGCCCCTTCGTCCCCCTTCGCCGCTCTCCCTGTCTTTTGGCCCGTACAGCTACCCCAGCTGCCCAGCCCCCAACTCACCACTCCCCAGCTGTACGGGCTACCCCAGAGCAGCAGCCCATCCCTCCCCAACCCAATCCCATCCCTCCCCCCTGTCTCAACCTTCATTGTCCTGGGTGTCGGATTGTCCTTCCCAGGCACAGCTGTAAGTATCATTCAAAATCAACATTATAAGATACTTAAAGGTACACTGAAGGCAAATTGTTTCTATTGTGATTCAAATAGAGCATGCAATGTTAATCAAATTTATAATTTACTACTCTTATCAATTATTATTCATTCTCTTGCTATCTTTATTGAAACAAAGAAATGCCTCTAATTATTTTTAAATAAAAAAAAAAATCTGGACATCATTTCTTTATTTTTGGATGAATGTATCCATCAATCAGCAGGGACAACCAAAGTTGATAACCAAAAATGGCCTGCCCTATAAACTTACATTCTTGCATTTAAAATTTAGCTATAGAATTCTAACATTTAAAGAATAGGAGTAAATTAATAATTTTTTTTAAATGTCATGCTCTATCTGAATCAGTAAATAAAATATTTTGGTTTAGTGTCCCTTTAATTTGATATCACTACATATACCAATCACCACTACTTGGATCCAACAATTTATGTACAAATGTTCATACATTATCTCTTGTATAACCCAGTGGGAATGTAATTTCTTCTGGTTGCTATGTTTACACAGCTTGTCCTCAACGCCAAAATGTTTAAGGATAGGTGTGCCGACCACAGTATAACTAAAATATTTAAATTGCTAATGTAAGTACAATGTAAATCCTTTTACAAGATTTTATACACTCAAGCTGTAAAAGTGGATCATCGAAAACCAATTAAAGGGGACAACATGTTTGAGTAAACTGTCCCTTTAATGGTTTAGGTCTGTCTGAATAACATATTTCATGTGTAAATAATCAATTTCAACAAATTAATTTAAAGAATGATTTGTCTTTATGATGACAATGTATCTTTGCTTATTTTTTATTCTGTTGTGTAATTATCATTAATATTTTATTTATTCTTTATTTTAGGCTGTGACTCAACATGGCTCACGCTAGAAGGTCTAGCACGCGTAGAGCAGGCCGTGTTGAGGAACGCAGCTGTCCTGAGAGGGATGAACGACACCATGCAGGCCCAGCTACAGGTTCAGCATTTGACTCTGCGTCAGATGATGTGGTTCAATTCAATGCTTGAATCTCTAGCTGGACAGGCACAGGACGATGAAGGGGATGACCAGTAAGTGGAGGATCTGGAGATGCTCCAAGGGCGCAGATAAGAATCTTCCGTCCACATGTTGATTTTGTTTTTTATGGTTGCCATTTGGCCTTTTTGTTATTATTGTTGTGCCTGTTGCACTCTTTTACCTTGTCATATGGCTCCAATGGGGCTATGCTGGCCCTTGGCAACTCTCTTCATGGACTGTGATGCACTCTGTTACCTTGTCATATGGCTCCAATGGGGCTATGGTGGCCCTTGGCAACTCTCTTCATGGACTGTAATGCACTCTGTTACCTTGTCATATGGCTCCAATGGGGCTATGCTGGCCCTTGGCAACTCTCTTCATGGACTGTGATGCACTCTGTTACCTTGTCATATGGCTCCAATGGGGCTATGCTGGCCCTTGGCAACTCTCTTCATGGACTGTGATGCACTCTGTTACCTTGTCATATGGCTCCAATGGGGCTATGCTGGCCCTTGGCAACTCTCTTCATGGACTGTGATGCACTCTGTTACCTTGTCATATGGCTCCAATGGGGCTATGCTGGCCCTTGGCAACTCTCTTCATGGACTGTGATGCACTCTGTTACCTTGTCATATGGCTCCAATGGGGCTATGCTGGCCCTTGGCAACTCTCTTCATGGACTGTGATGCACTCTGTTACCTTGTCATATGGCTCCAATGGGGCTATGCTGGCCCTTGGCAACTCTCTTCATGGACTGTGATGCACTCTTTTACCTTGTCATATGACTCCAATTTTCAGGATCTTTAAAAGATTATTTATAAACGTTGTTGATGTTTTCTGACATACTAATAAAAGACATGTCATTCCACGATTCTTTGTCCTCTTTATTCATGTCATTGATTGAAATCTCTAGTTTATCTGGTTAATCCTTAAAGGGACCTTAGCAAAAATAATGGTGTTTCCTGAATCATATATGTAATACAATTGTAAATGACTTTAAGATTTACATCTCCAATTTAATTTTATTATTTGTCTTTATATATTTTTCTTAAAGCTTTATCATTGCATGATTATGATTAGCATAGTAATTCTTTTATATATGTATATATAGATTGTTATTTTTGTATATATATGTATATTGCAAATTTCCCATCCATGTGTTTATTTATAAACTCTGCGTGAATTGATGCACCTTTAACAAATGATCCGAGGATTGATACAATGAGATAATCCCTGTAAAGTGTTAATTTTATTGAAATAGTATTCTCTCTGTGTATCCTCTTTATTTTTTTACATTTCATGTCCCTTTAAGTGATGCTGACCACAATTGTTAATGAATGGATTTCCATTTCGAAAGCGTTTTTGTCCTTTTACATGAACAAGGACATATAATCTTATTAATAAACAATCTTATTGTAATGTTGACAGCACATGTATGTAAATTTCAATTCTATCTTATTGTAGTAGTGTAACCAAATCAATATCTGTGTGTAATGCGCATATTTTAGATGAGGAATATGTTTATCAAAATATTTGTAAAAAATACTTCTCCTCCCATATATGGCTAGAGGTAGGCTGACCATATTTCAACTTGAATAAATGACACGTTTGATCAATACATGTGTCATTATTGTTATTCCAAAACAATCTAAACATATCCTAAAACATCAATGGCATATGTATTTCTCATGTGTATCTTTTAAATGTTAAAGATATACACCATAGCTATAGTTAAAAGGACAGTCAAGTCCAAAAAGATGATTCATGATTTAAATAGGGTATGCGAGTTTAACCAACTTCCTAATTAGCTTTTATTCAACATTTAGCTTTGTTCTCTTGTTATTGTTATTTGAAAGGTAAACAGAGGAGGTTCATATGCTAAGTTCTTCGACCTTGAAGACTGCCTCTAATGTTTTCAAAGTATTGACTACTATAAGGCATTAGTTCACATGTTTCATATAGATAACATTGAGATCATGCACGTAAAGTGACCTAGGAGTGAGCATTGATTGGCTAAACTGCATGTCTGTCAAAAGAACCTAAATAATGGGGCAGTCATCAGAAGCTTAGATACAAGATAATAACAGAAGTTAAATGTATATTAATATATAACTGTGTTTGTTGTTCAAAAATGAGTAATGTGTAATAAAGGGATTAGCTATATTTTTTAAAATTCAATTTCTGGGGTTGACTGTCCCTTTAACATATAATATCTAACACATCCCTATTTTACTAATGCATCTCCTAGCATTAATTTTCTTTTAAAGGGACAGGAAACACAATAATCCAAATATTTTCATTCATTGTAACAATATATTTCAAATTGCAATGTCGTACATAATCGTGTAACCAATATTGATTTAATTTGTACTTAAAACATGCTGCTTGCTAAATAGTTTAGTTATAAATCCTCTGCTTCTAATGAAATATCTCCTTATTTTCGATAATGTATTCTATTTTATAGATCACAGTATTTCGTTATCTATCGTGACATTCCTAGATAGCAATATAGACACATACTAGTTACTAAAATATAAATATGTTTCTTATTGATATTCCAAGCTATCAACTGAGTCCTTGTATTGGCTGCGGTTTTTCAGCGATCTCGGATGCGCCATGTTGCTTAAGACGTCACCTGCCAGGCTGTCCAATGATTCCTTGTATTGACTGACGTTTTTACGCGATCAAGTATGCGCCTTTTATTGGATGGCGTTTTTATGCGATCAAGGATGCGCCTTTTATTGGATTGCGTTTTTACGTGATCAAGGATGCGCCTTTTATTGGATGGCATTTTTACGCGATCAAGGATGCGCCTTTTATTGGATTGCGTTCTTACGTGATCAAGGAAGCGCCATGTTAATTAAGACGTCACATGCAAAGGTGTAAAAAACGTCTGATTGTGGGGGCGGAGCCTACAGTTGCAGAGACAGGACGTGTTTTGTGGGAGCTCCTGGTTCCACTACAGTGTTTTATGCATTTTTTTTTTATTGTTTTCCTATATAAAAATCTCCAACCCTGTGGATGGGGGCCAGAGGGACACTACAGGACTCAAGAAATTGACAGTCCGGAGGGGAAAACTTTCTGGATTGACGGTTCTGTCTAAAATCTGCAGCTAGGCCTCAAGGCCGCCACATTTATTAAGTGTTTGGTGGTTTCTGGAGCCGGGGTTTACGCATATTCCCCCCCCTGGGACACTGGGGTTACGAGTAGTACTAATTACTACACAACTAGAATCAGACATGGATATCGATATGAAAGCATCAGCAGACACTATATATGAGATGCTTAATGTGCACTTCGCTGGACTGAGGAGCATAATTGCGCAGTGTTTTGCAGGCTGCCCTTCTCCACGCGACCCTTGTGATAGGGACCCGGAATCAGAGGCTTCCGCTGCACTGTTAGAGGAGCCCATGAGGGTAACGTACAGCTCCTGGAACTCATTGAGGGCCCATAAACTACCACTCTTGCTGGAGAGAGTGTGTGAAGACCCGGCCTGCCATATTTCTACCGAATGCTATGTCTTGACTGGAGCTGAGTCATTGCCTGAGACTGCAGATGGCCTAGAAATAGTGAACCCACGGCCATGTCCAGAAACAGTGACTAAACCCACTCAGAACGCCGAGACAGGCCCGCAACCATGTGCAGCGGTCTGCCCGCACCTTCCGAGAGATGACTCTTTTAACACTCAATGGGGTTCTATACAAGTGACTCTTGCCGCAGCAGTGAAAATCCTTGCGGTCTATCATTACCTCCCTATGGAAAGAGAGAGACCGAGCTACAGGACATCAGTGGGGGCCGCATTTCAGGGAGCCTCTTATCAGCCCATAGATTGTACGGGCGCGCTCTGCTTTTGCCAGCCTTTTGACCCTGGAGGCTATCAGACTCGCCCCCATACCGCATCTAGCCTGCCACCTAGATGGGCGCGTGCTGGGGATAACAAAGAGAGCGCTGTGGCATTGAACACAATTTGGACACTTACATCCAACTTGTCTGGTGGACCGGAGTTCCGTAGGCAGCAGAGAGGAGGCCTGCCTGGATGTAGAGTGCGCTGGCTGATGGAGAAATTCTGACCCGCGACGTGACTGCCGATGCAGAGACAGATGTCACTGTGATTGGGAGGCCGTCAGGGATGGAGCTGCGTTTGTGTCTGAGGAAAAGCTGATGGAGGATCATGATGCCTGCTCAGACCCTGCACAAGCGATTATGACGACGAGACTACAGTTTTGATCCAGCGCGAAGACCTGCCGAACACTGAAGGGGCTCTACTTATATCAGACTGTAGCCATAACTATATGGAAACCTTTAGATTCCACAAGAGTGATGGCTGCAGCTCCGTTACATAATCCATTTCACTCGAGAACTTGTAATACCTGCCAGGTTGCGTTCCCACAACTCATATATGGCCAACAATCACCAAGAGTTAGTGTTAGGTCAGTTGAAGTCCAAAGCTTAGCGACAACCTTCTAGGTATGTGCCCTAAGAGACCTATAACCTTCCATGTTGTAGAGGACTGTATGCGACTTTAATAATTGTTAAAGGTTGCTTTCATATACCCATTATTGCATTTTGTTTCCATACGTTCTCTTTATTTATATAAATGCATGCAGTGTTTTGTGATACCCTTATGTTTAACAACCAGGTGGCTCATTAGACACTAACAACATATATCAAAGCTATCCAACCTACTTTAAACCTGTTATGAGCTGTAGATTTATTAAGCTATACTATCTCGTGATAACCTTAAAGATTGTAGCTTACATGCCTAACTGGATAATTTAGAATGTTTGCTATCACCGTTGACTGTTAAGTGTGTTTTTACATCTGATGTTACCGTCCTCCTTCAACTCATTAACTATTTTAACATGAGTGAGTCTATTTATAGCCAAATATAATAAGGATATTGCTCTTGCCCTAGTGTCATAATTCTGATAGTTTTTAGGAATAGCTCATTATCTCCCTAAACTATATAACTGCACCAGTATAAAGTTGAATCCATTAGTTCAGGTTATGGCACCTTAACTCTATATGGATATATGAGTTTGCTGAGACTTATACTTATACTTTACTTATGTTCATGCCTTCTATAATGCCATACTATAGCCCAGGTATTAGTTTACCATACATTGATTTTGGGGCTTTATATCAGGTTGGGTGGTCACCTTACTATACTCAATTATGTTGGGGTGCTGTCTGTGGCCGAGATGGCACACCTTATTAAAGATCACCCACATAAGTATTAGTGTGCAAAGGCTCATCTGTTAAAATATACCTTATACTATACTACCCCACCCCCTCTATAATTGTCTGTATAACTTTATACGCTAGATCTGAAGGTTTATAGATAACAATTCGCCTTAATTTTATGGCCTGCCAAGAAACTGTAGTTTACTCTTAGCTCATATGGTCCCTCTGAAATGCCACTACTCTTGGCTCCATTATTGTTGTTATGTTTGTTCATTTTTGAAAATTGTCCCGTAAGTGGTCCCTTTACTTACAATGCTTTATACACTCCTTACTTATACTTGACTCAGAATAAATTACCTATCATTATGACTTCCCATATAAAGGGGTATTTCTTATGTTAATATTCAAAACTGAGGTTTTTCCATTGTACAAATTTTATGCTGCTACACAAACCCACTCTGTGATTCTGTTTAATTTTAGGCATGTTATACTGAGATACTACTTATTTTTGTACGCATGGAAATGTATCATGTCTTTATTTTCTCTTTGTATGTATCATTTAAACCTCAATAAAAATTAATTTAAAAAAAAAAAAACAAAAACGTCTGATTGTATTACATAGTCCTGCAATATTTGTTTGGGCACGTTACACACGTTTGTGAATGAGAAGACAAGTTTAAAACCATGGCGAATATGGATTGTGTGCATCATGTAACATTGTTGACCCATAGCTGATAAAGAACACAACATTCTCTTTTGCTGGATGTCTGGTTGAATAAACAAATGAAAGCAAAATTTTTTCATGCATAAGATATTTAGAGGCAAGTGCAAATCTCTATAGTCCATCTTGTTTAATATGTTTGTCAACAATATGTTCCTTTTTATGAAAAATGACTGTGTTGTGTTTAATTTTAAAGATATCGAATTCATAAATATGCGCTATTGTATTAGAATAAAGTAATCAATATGCATGTATCTTTATCATATGCTAAATATATGATGCCGACTTCTTCTAAATGTTATTTCGTCGCATATTTTATTAAAGGTTCATTAGACACTCACATTAAAAACCAAAATATTTGATTTTGTCTCTAGTTATATAGTCCATTGTTTACCAAATACATGTCTACTTTTGCTTATGTTCAAATTGAATTTAAGTAATTTTCAGACTCCTCGCCAAGCCTCAAAGTTTCATGTGAGTACCATCTCCAGCTTTCTCCTGTTTGTGTAAAGGGTCTTTTCATATGTTAATGATGGGGTATTGTCTTGTTTTATGGTTGTAATGGGGTTTCCATCTATCTTTTCAATAGAGATAACCCGATTTTCTTTGAAAGTGTTTAAAGCTTTTTAATATTGATTTTGATATCAGTATATGTTAATCTTGTTGTTTCTAGTAGTGTCTATTACATGCAGTTCTGTTAAAAAGATTGTATACTGTCCCTTTAATGCAAATGTTGATTTTTGTATCATGTATGAGTTCAACATTGGTTAATCTCCAAATATATTATTGTTAGCATATTTTTTTTTGTGGTCACTCCTAAAAGGACTTTAAACCATATTCATTGTTAAAACAAATGTCTTTCTAAAAACAAACAAACAAACACAATAATGTCTCTTTAAGAAAATAGACTTTATTTAACACGTCAATAGAAATCTTTTTGCAATATTTCTTGTTTGAACAAGTACATGTAGATATACCAACAATCACCAAATATTATATGTTAGCATATGTAATTTTTTTAAAGGGACAGTCTAGAAAACAAATAATGTTTTGCATTATTAAAAAAGCAAATTTTGTAATATCAATTATATCAAAAGTTTCTCACCAATTAATCATTTTTCTGTGGTTATTTTTATTTGCTATCTAAACCTATGAGGTTCCTGTGCTCATTTCTTCGAGCTTGAAGAGTGCATGTAATCAGAATGCAATTTGACCACTAGAGGGCATTTTGAGAGCATTTGTATATATAAAACCTTGAGCTCATACAGCATATTTACCATGTATTGATCATTAATTGTCTAAAATGTTGTTATGTCAGAACAACAAATAAGTGGTAATTTTTCCTAGGCATAGATACAAGGGTAAGCACATAAGTCACACGTATTTCTCCATGTTTTTTGGTTTCAAACTTGATAATGCGTAATACAGTGTTTTCTTTGTAATCAATAATGTTCTGACTGTCCCTTTAAGCTGTGTTATTGGCATTCAAACAGTAATATGCCATCATGGATAATTGTAATGGTAATTTTGTTTGAGATTAGGGAAACAGTTTGGACATCACATCACAGAAACCAATCAATATTATGAACAAGGATAGGTATGTGATGATGTGGTGTCCACACACTTATAACCCACACTCTGCAAACAATCTGCCTCCATGGACCCGGTCCCATAGAAGTAGATTATATACAGAGTGTGGTCCACAAGTGTATGAAAACCACATCATCACATACCTATCCATTACACATTAAATAAAAACGAAATAAACATGACAAAAAATACTTACTTCCTCTTCCTTCCCCTCTTCCCACGAGGCTGAGGCTCTGGGAGGGGCAACTGCCGCCTCCGACGAGTTCTCATTGGAGATGTTGTGGGAAGAGTGGAAGGAAGAGTACTGGGACGACCAAGGTGAGGAGGAGGAGATGGCCGAGGAGATGGCCCGGCAGGAGGAGATGGCCCGGCAGGAGGAGATGGCCCGGCAGGAGAAGATGGCCCGGCAGGAGCAGATGGACCGGCAGGAGCAGATGGACCGGCAGGAGCAGATGGACCGGCAGGAGCAGATGGACCGGCAGGAGGCCCAGCAGATGGCGGCCCAGGAGCAGGAGGCCCAGCAGATGGCGGCCCAGGAGCAGGAGGCCCAGCAGGAGGCAGACCAGCAGGAGGCAGACCAGCAGGAGGCAGACCAGCATGCACCTCCCGGAAGAAATTAAACATCTCTTGTTGGAGTTGAAAAGTTCTGTTTTGGCCTTCTTCTATTCGAGTAAGGAGGTGTATGATTTGGGTTTGGCCTTCAATGATTTGGTTTTGGCCTTCAATAATTCTATTTCTGCCTTCTATATTTTGGATCCGGGAGGTACGCATCTGGTCAATGTAGTCTAGTAGAACCCGCACCTCCGCTATTTCCTCTTGTTGTGCACGGCGGGGTGCCCGTGAACGGCGGCCTGCTGGTGCACGGCGGCCTGCTGGTGCTTGAGGGGCCTCTTCCTCTGCTTCCGAGGTCTCTTCGTCAAGGGGGGCCTCTTCGTCAAGGGGGGCCTCTTCCCTCCGAGGTGGAGATTCATCCCCACCACTCTCATCCCGGGGAAAAGGAGGAGCCGGTAGTTGCTGTGCTGCCTCCTCCCCAGACTCTGTATATTTGAAAAAGAAAGAAATGTATATATTAGCATATTTCCAAATAAAGCTTTAAATTATTTAGCTTACGATACAATTACAAATGCAGCCTCATTAATCCACTTTGAAATCTAACAATCAATACGATTTCCGCATTTTCAAAACCGTGTTTGTGATATCTCTGGTCAATCTGAATGTTTTAGCGTTTGTTTTCAGTCTGTTTAAATGCACACCTAACCTATAGCCTAGATACTAATGTTACCGCAAAGTAATTGTGAATGTGTTTACGTAATAATGTGTTAAACAGCGTAATAGCATTAATCTTATCCTTAAAGGGACATGAAACCCAATGTTATGTTATAATCAAATTTCTAATTTACTTTTCTTATCTAATTTGCTTTATTCTCTTGATATTCTTTGCTGAAAAGCATATCTAGATATGCTTAGTAGCTGCTGATTGGTAGCTGCACATAGCTGCCTCCTGTGATTGGTTCACCGTGTGCATGGCTATTTCTTCATTAAAGTATATCTAAAGAATGAATCAAATTAGGTAATATAAGTAAATTGGAATGTTGTTTAAAATTGTATTCTCTACCTTAATCATGAAAGGAAATGTTTGCGTATAGTGTCCCTTGAAATACATTCGGATGATAATTTATTCTTAAATGAGCTTACCGTCAGATGAGAGTGGCAGGTTCCCGGTATCGATTCCTCCGATACCGACTATATCCACCTCGGAGATGCTGGGATGCAACATTTCCTCCCATCGTGAGTATTCAACTACCAGTGCAGGGCCTGCGGCATGTTGGGACTCCCGGGTTATCTTTTTTTTAAGATCCATCTTGCAATACCGGTAGCGATGTTTAATAGAGTCCATATCTCTATTCCGTCCACCCACTGCATTGACTGAATCCCTTATCTCCTGCCAGAGCCTCCTCTTCTCAGTCGGGGTGGTCTTCTGATGCTGCAGCCTCCTATACCTGGCCATATAGGCTTCTACGAGGGCCTCCTTCTCCTCCATAGAAAACCTTGCCTCCCTAGTCGCCTTGTCCTTCCCCTGTGACGATGCCCTCTGTTTCCTGGACTGTGAAGCCCTACTCTGTCCGCCACTGGGCCCAGCCACTTGTTCATCTTGAACAAAGTGGCTGGGTCCACACACAGCTTCCACCCCCGCTTCCACCCCCGCTTCCTGCCCCCCTTCCTGTCCTGTTCCTCTCCCCCTCCCTCTCCTCCCCCCTCTACCTCTCCCCTGCCTGCCCTCCCTCTCTTCCCTAAACTAAACCCCAAATAAGCACACAAAAAGTGAGTGTGATCAAATGAAAGGGGGTCAAAATAAAGAACTAAAGATACAAAAAAAGTGCTGAAAGTGTGAAAGGAATATAAATAAAAGAGGGTAAGGAGTATTTAAATAAACAAAATGAAGAAGAAGACTAAAAGGAGGATATGTAAACTAAATGTAACTAGAGGATGGGGATGGGATGGGGTATGGGATAAGAGTAAATGGGATGAAAGGGAATGGGACTACAGGGAATGGGGTATGGAGTGTAGTATGAGAGGGTATGGAGTGTATGTAGTGTTATTGATAAGTGTATGTATGTATTGAATGTGTTTGCGTGTAAATGTGTTAAGTGTACAGAAAAAGCACTCGCACACTCACCCAAACCAACTGTCGCTCACTAACTCACACTACCACTAACTCACACTACCACTAACTGACTCTCTCACACTACCACTAACTCTCTAACTCACACTACCACTAACTCTCTAACTCACACTACCACTAACTCTCTAACTCACACTACCACTAACTCTCTAACTCACACTACCACTAACTCTCAATAACTCACACTACCACTAACTGACTCTCTCACACTACCACTAACTCACTCACGATAACACTAACTGACTCTCTCACACTAACACTAACTCACTCACAATAATGCACAAAATCTCAAATCTCAAAGCTCCAATCTCCAAAAACACACCAGCAACACAGTCAAAGAAGCCATGCTTGTGTGGTGCTTATATACCCTGTGTAAATGTTTAATGATGTACCGGTTTGCGTTGTAAATTGTGTTCAGGTGTGCTTTATTATTAATTAGTATTTGTGCAATGTGTATTAGGTGTGTGAATTTGCGCATGCTCATTTCGAGTTAGTATTTGTGGAATGTGTAGAATGCGATGATGTCATAGTGCTCGTTTTCTCTAACATTGTCCCATCATATTATGTGTAAATGTTAATTTGCGATGGTGTGGTATTAGTGAAGTGTTGTATATGTATGTTTGTCCTAATATATAGTAATATTGAATGCGAGTATTTTGTTAGTGTATGATTGTGCATTTATTTTTCCTTGTTGTTATTTTCCGTATTTCCGCATCTTAAATGATATGCGTATTCCCTGTATTTTATGTTATTAATTTCCCCCCGCTTCTGAATGTGTAATGCTTATGTGCTTTGTTTTGTGATTGTTGTTGTGACATTTGCGGTGTGTTATTGTTGTGCATTATGTGGTATACGTCATATGACCGAGCTGTGCGTATTTCTCGCGAGATCGAGTGTTAGATGAAAAAAGCGTGTTTGCTTGTTTTTCCATTGATCTCTATGGGAGACTGTCTAACGCGGGCGGGATTCCACGTGTGAAATACACGCGTTAGGAGTACCGTTAAATGGTTATTTATAAACTCTAAATACCCGCGTTAAAAAACTCTGTGCGTTAGAAATAAAACACGCGTAGCTAACGCACCCCATCTACCGTCAAACTCTAAATCTAGCCGTTGGTTACTTATTCAAAATTTCCTATTGAAATGTATCAATGCTAGGGTGCCAAGTTTGATGCCATATTATATGATCAATATCATTTGGCTCAGGATAGATTGAATTTTTTTATATAGAGGGAAGCCCAATTAGTATTAAGCAAGCCAAATGTGAGTGAGCCAAGATGGATTTAATAGAGTAAAAGCTTGGTTACTTATTCAGAATTTCCCATTAAAATGCATGGATGCTAGGGTGCCAAGTTTGGTGCCATATTATTTGATCAATATCATTTGGCTCAGGCTAGATTTAATTTTTTTTATATAGAGGGATGCCCAATTAGCATAAAACAAGCCAAATGACAATGAGCCAATATTGTTTTAATATAGTAAAAGCTTGGTTACTTATTCAGAATCTCCCATTGAAATGCATGGAAATGAGGGTACTAAGTTTGGTGCCATATTACATGATCAATATCATTTGGCTCAGGCTAGATTTCATGTTTTTTTATAGAGGGATGCAAAATTAGCATAAAACAAGCCAAATGTGAGTGAGCCAAGATGGTTTACATAGAGTAAAAGCTTGGTTACTTATTCAGAATTAACCATTGAAATGCATGGATGCTAGGGTGCCAGGTTTGATGCCATATTATATGATCAATATCAATTGGCTCTGGCTAGATTTAATTTTTTTATATAGAGGGATGCCTAATTAGCATAAAACAAGCCAAATGTGAGTGAGCCAATATGGTTTTAATAGAGTAAAAGCTTGGTTACTAATTCAGAATTTCCCATTGAAATGCATGGATGCTAGGGTGACAAGTTTGATGCCATATTATATGATCAATATCATTTGGCTCAGGCTATATTGAATTTTTTTATATAGAGGGATGCCCAATTAGTATAAAACAAGCCAAATGTGAGTGAGTCAAAAAGGTTTAAATAGAGTAAAAGCTTGGTTACTTATTCAGAATTTCCCATTGAAATGCATGGATGCTAGGGTGCCAGGTTTGATGCCATATTATATGATCAATATCATTTGGCTCAGGCTAGATTTTATTTCTTTATATAGAGAGATGCCCAATTAGCATAAAACAAGGCAAATGTGAGTGAGCCAAGATGGTTTAAATAGAGTAAAAGCTTGGTTACTTATTCAGATTTTCTTATTGAAATGCATGGATGCTAGGGTGCCAGGCTTGATGCCATATTATATGATCAATATCATTTGGCTCAGGTTAGATTGAATTTTTTTTATATAGAGGGATGCCCAATTGAAATGCATGGATGCTAGGGTGCCAAGTTTGTTGCCGTAGTATATGATCAATATAATTTGGATCAACCTAATTTTTTTTTTAAATAGGTTTTTTATTGGGTGACAATTCCAACAGCATTCACAAACTTTAGTCATATGATAACAATAAAATTGAAAAACATGTTATACTTTCAAAAACAGAACTTATGTTTAATTTTTGCCGCTGAACTGTCCTCCCCACTTTTCATTTTATCTCCCCCCCTCCCCTATTTAACATCAACCATCTCACCTGTTCAATTATCCTCTCTATCTCTGCCCCCCCTTCTCTGGGGCACCATATACTCCTCCACCCTTCTTCTTCTATCATTCCTGCATATGCAACGTTTAAGGTCTTTCAGATTAGTAAAAGTTCTTACCCGTTATCATTCATTTACTGGTAGTGTTCTGCAGTTAAATGCCTCCTCATCTTAGTGTTCAGCAGTGGACTCCTTCCCCCCCTGGGACTCGCTATTCCAATTTGTAGTGTTTACAGTATGTTCCATTCCCCTCTCAGTTGTGCAGTTAATATGTATTCTGAGTTACGGAATGGGTGTAATATCTGTTTTTGTATCTGAGTTGACTGTTGTAGGATCAACCTCTCCCATTTCCTCATGAAAACCTTGACCCTATCTTTTACATCTCTCATGGTATCAAATTGTTCTATTATCATCTGTTGCCGCAGCGCACTTTTGAGCTGTCCTAGTGTTGGTGGTTCCCTCTTCCTCCATTCCTTGAGAATTAATTTCCTCGCTGTGAGGATTATGTTATGTATAAGTCATTTCTGTGTGCCTAGTTTAACTGGAATGTCTAGAAGTACTATGGCTTTCCCATCTAGTTTAATCTGGGTAGAGCACATCTTGTTTATCCATCTTTCCGTCATGGCCCAAAATTTTGTCAGTCTTGGGCAATTCTCAAGTAAATGTACATATTCAGGGTCTGGCTGCCTACATTTGACACAGACATTTTCTGCGTCCTTCACCCATTTACTGTATAACCTGGGGGTGACATGTGCCCTATGAATCGTTTTGATGTGCATCTCCCTTATGTCTGCTCCTATGGTGGCTTTCCTAACTTTTTCTATACTCTCTGTGATTTGTTCCTCCGAAATTTGTGTCTGCAGTATGTCTGACCATTTGTCGCCCAGGCTTGCCCTGTGCTTTTGGTTTGGCCTGTCTATCAGCATTTTGTATATTGGGGAAACAGAATGACCCCCTTGGGATGTTAAAGCAACCAGTTTTGATATTGGGTCAGTATGATCTGTGAAATCTATGTGTTTCTGCAACTGTGTAACGTAATGTTTGACTTGCAAGTATGCAAAGTGGTGCTGTCTAGGTAGTGTGTATTCTTTTTGTAGGTCTTGGAATGTATGGATCAACCCTGTAGATTCCGACACCAACTGTTTAACTGTGTGTAAGCCTTTGTCTTTCCATTGTTGAAATGGTTTTGTCGTCAGTCCTGCCGGGAAGTCAGGGTTCCCTCCCATGGGTATGAATTTTGTGTGTGTACGTGATACCCCCATCCACTTACACATCTTTGTCCAGGCCCTTACTGATTACCCAAAGATTGGAAAGTCCTTGGTCCATGCGCGTATTTTGTGATTTTCCATGTGTGGTAACATGGCTAATGCCCATGGCTGAACCATACTGCTCTCTATTTCCTTATGTGTGAAGTGGTTTGTGTTACTTAGCCAGTCCAAGACGTATTTGCTAGACGTGGCCCAGTTGTATAGTTCCAAGTTCGGTAGTCCAAAACCCCCTGCATGAACCGAACACATGAGCTTCTCCAGGCTAAGCCTGTGTTTTTTCCCTGACCATATAAACTTCGCCATTTGTGTGTTTAAATGTTTCAAATCTTTCTTATGCAATAGCATGGGAATCATTTGGAAGGGGTACATAAGTCTAGGAAACAAGATCATTTCTATCAGGCAAATTCTACCTGACATTGACACCGGTAATGCCTTCCAATTTCCGAGATCCTCTATGATTTTGCCAATTATCGGTTTATAGTTAAGTGCATACCATCTGGATGGGTCCTTTGATAATCTAATCCCCAAGTATTTAATAGTGTCCTCTAGTATTTTAAATTTGAATCCTAGGTCTTCTTTGTAGCCCGATGGAGATAGCCACAGGATCTCACTCTTATCTTTATTAATTTGGTACCCCGAGATTTTGCTAAAGTCCTCAATAATAGACATCAGCCGTGGTGTGTCCCTTTCTGGGTCCGATATGAATAATACCATATCGTCTGCGTACAGGGATAGGTGCAATGTCGCCTTTCCCACCCTTATTCCTTGTGTTTCGGTCCTAATCCTGTGTGCTAGCGGCTCCATGGCCAAGTCAAAAAGAAGGGGAGACAGAGGGCAGCCCTGCCTCGTTCCCCTCCCCAGTCGGAATCTTGGAGAGAGTGTACCATTGATAATTACTGCCGCCTGAGCTGACCTATAAATGCTGGCGATCGACCCGAAGAAGGAGCCCCTAATTCCATATCTAGTCAACGTGTGGAATAAATGTTCCCACAGCACCTTGTCAAAAGCCTTCTCCGCGTCGATCGCCAGCATGCATGCTTTTTGTGGTGGAGTGTCTGTTTTTCCTCCCTCCCTGTTGTTCCAGTAGTGTTGTAAAACTAATTGTACTTTCCTGATGTTGAGGACTGATGATCTACCCTTGACGAACCCTGTTTGGTCGCTGTGGATCAAGGATGGTATTATGATAGCTAACCTATTGGCCAGAATTTTAGTGAAGATTTTATAGTCACTATTTAATAGTGATATGGGTCTATATGATTCCCTGACTGTGGGGTCCCTGCCTGGTTTTGGAAGGACGCAGATGTGTGCCTCTGTGAATCTTTCACTCAGCTCCTCCCCTCCTGTTATCTTATCAAATAGTGTGACTAGCGATGTCGATATCTCTTCTTTCATCAGTTTGTAGAATTCGTTGGGTAAGCCGTCAGGTCCTGCTGTCTTATTTAGGGGTAGGTGCCCTATTGTCTTATGTATTTCCTGTATTGTAATCGGTGCGTTTAATAGTTGGAGGTTCTCCTCTGTGATTTGGGGTAATTTAATTCCTTCCCAAAACTGTTCCCTGTGTCTTCTGTCTACTGAATGTGGTGTATATAGTTCTGAGTAGTAGTCGCTGAAGGCCTGCTGTTTTTCAGCTTCCGTGGTTAAGACTTTACCCTGGACCTTCAGTGTCTGTATTACGTTAGGTTTTCTCACTAACCTAGTGATGTTGGCTAGTGTACTGCTTATCTTATTGCCATATCTGTAAAAACGTGCCCTGGCTCTGGTTATGGTTCCTTTAGCGTTTTGCAGCAAAAATGTATCCCTCTGTAATTTAACTCCAGTATACTTTTGCCTGTTCTCTGCGTTAGGGGCCCTAAGATATTTATTGTATGCGTTCGTGACTTGTCTTAGTAGTGTGTCCTCTCTTTGTTTGTATTTCTTATTAACCCCTGATGCGTATGACATTATGACTCCTCTTAAAACCGCCTTAGCTGTGTCCCAGAATAAGGCCGGTGTTGACATGTGTACTTTGTTAGCTTCTGCATAATGCAGCCACTCCCCTTTAAGATGATTTAGCAGATTAGCATCCCTGTACAGATAGTATGGGAATTTCCATCCCTCCCTTTTAGGTCGTCTGGGCCCCACCGTCATGGTCATGGAAATTGGTGCATGGTCTGAGAGTGTGACTGTGTCAATTTTAGTGTCCAAAATCTGTGTGCTCAATGTGGATGATATGAGGAAGAAGTCTATCCTGGATAGTGTCTGCTTAGATGGGGATATGCAGGTGAAGTCTCTACTGTCTGGGTATCTCGCCCTCCAGATGTCTATCACTTTCAATGCCCTCTTAAATTTGTTCAGTATCCTTGTTTCTCTCTTACAGTATGCGGCTGGTTGATTTTTGTTCCCTGGAATGTCTGGGTTGGGGAATCTGTCCGCCGGTACCTGTGGTGCGATGTTGAAGTCACCTACCACTACTAGTTGTGTCTCTGTACGTGTCAATAATTTCCCTTGTATTGTTTGCCAAAACTCAGCCTTCTTGTGTAAGGGGCCGTACAGTCCACATAGAGTAAATGTTGTTCGTTCCACTTCTATGTTTAGGATGATATATCTACCCTCTTTGTCTATTTCCCTGTGTGTTATCTTGTATGGTAATTGTTTTCTGAATAGGATGGCCACCCCCCTTGCTCTTCTATCTTCATATGGTGTGAAGGTGACCTCACCCACCCAATCTTGTTGGAGTTTCCTGTGTTCGTCTTGGGATAAATGTGTCTCCTCCAACACTGCAATGTCAGCTCTTTGTTTTTTAAGGTATTTAAGAATTGCCTTTCTCTTTATGGGTGACGTGACGCCTCCCACATTCCATGCTACTATCTTAATCTGATTTAGTGACATTGTGCTGTAAATGCTGTGTCTCCAATGTATGTTTGGGTAATATGTGTGTTAGTCAAATAAGCGCTTACCCTTGTTGTGTTCACCAGAAGTATTTAGAGATGACTATGACCTACTTGTTTTCCTTTACTGTGAATTGTAGCTGAGTCCCAGGGGAGGTCGTAAGCTGAGTCCAACCTGCTTGCCGAGAATAAGAGAAAAACAGTTTAAACAATAGCTTGTTTTGATTACCTTGTACTCCCAACACCCAACCTTCCTATACTTTACCAAAAACAGTATATCTATAAAATAACAAGCCCATCCCCCCCCCAATAACATGAACTGTGATACTTATTGTTACTGTTCATTTCTGTGTCTTAATAAAGTCCTTAGGTGAAGACCTTTGGTCTTTCTTTTCCTTTTGCTCTTGTTGTTGCTACCAGTCCTATAGCAGGTCTTGCCTTGCTTATATGAAATCCTTTCCTATAGGAATTTTGAAGCTATCTTTACTGCTCTGCCATTGGGCGTTGTTCTTCTTCTTCCTGCTGATTTCCACCTCCTGCAACTTGTCTTAGGTACTTCTGTATTTGACCCGTCGAATCAAAAAGTCTTGGGCACTGAGGTGTTTGAATCCTGAGTTTTGCTGGATACAGTAATGCCACTGTGTTATGTTCTGTAAAGTTATGTGTTAGAACAGGTGGTAAATAAGTTTAGGTACCTAGTATCCGCTATAGTAGGACCACTCAGCCTCACACCAAACCTTGGATTCACACAGATTTAACTTAAAGGAATCCGGTTTTGCTCATTGAACTGAGGGTCACTACTGCAGGGTACAGAGTGAAAACGGAGCTGTCACGCAACCAGGTTACAGGATGCCTGTATTTCAACAGATAGGAGGAGTATCTATAGATAGAGTAGGTAGTTAATCAACTAATTACTTAGTGATTAAATGATATAGCTGACACATATACAAAGAAGACAGGTAGTGAAATGGAATGTAATACAAACAGATGTAGTACAAAGAGATATTGTAATTAGGCCAAAATGTATTTGTTAGGAATTCAGCACTTCAGGGAATATCATATGTAGTTAGAATGATATTTTGGATTATGTTATCAGATATAGTTTATGCAAGGATAAGATAGTAACAAACGATAAGTCACTTAGTTAGGTTCAAGGTGGTCACAGCAAATGATGTTAATCAAGCAGCAGTTCAAACAGAGTAAGCAATGTAACAGGCAGTTGAAGTTAATCCTGCATTTTAGTGATAGTAACAGTCATTGAATACAGTGCTTAGGTAGTTTGCTTACTTGAGAGACATAATGATATCCAAATAGAGTAATAAAATATACAGACCAATTCCTGATGGTTATTTGGAAGGCTAAGTCAGAGCCAGATGAAAACCTTACGGTATCCTGAATGCTTGTTTGTAGAAAGGACACAGCACGGTACACGCGCTGCAGACACGCTGAGATGCCGGGTGTGACGTCACAGCCACCCGGTGTAACAGTTAGGGAATTGAAAGCAGCTCCTTTGGTTCCTAAGAAACTGCAAGTAATAGAATAGGCACACCGGCACACAGCAATGAAGGATTAATGTAGGCTGCAAAGATTCAAAGCAACAAGTAAGAAATCCCCACAGATTGAGGAAAGGGCTAGGTGTCTTCAGAGAGGAGTCACATAAAGTAACTGATTCAAATTACCAAGCGAGGAGCATAGAGAGGAGGGGCCTTAAATAGGAAAAGAGGATTCAGAATTAAAGGGACAGGATTGTAATAGTGAATACCCTGACAGGACACCCCCCTCAAGGAGCCGCTCAGCGGATCAAGGACCTGGACGGTGTGGATTCCTCCTATGGAACAAGGAAACCAAGCGTGGAGCCATAACATTAGTAGCAGGCTCCCAAGAGTCTTCTTCAGGTCCATAACCCTTCCAACTGACCAAATACTGAAGGTGGTTTCGAAAGTATCGAGAATCTTGAATAGAATCAATCTCGTACTCCTTCTCATCTGTCACATGAGTTAAAGAAGTATCCATCGAAGATGTAGCCCTGATAGAAGCATAGGGTTTAAGGAGTGAGACATGAAATGTTGGATGAATTCTCATGGAAGAAGGTAGTTGAAGAGTGACTGCATTCACATTAACAACATTCTTAATTTCAAAGGGACCCAAATAAAGTGAAGCGAGCTTTTTGGAAGGAACTTGTAATCTTATATTCTTCGTGCTTAACCAAACTTTATCTCCCACCTTATATTCAGGAGGTTTAGAACGTCGTAGATCGTAGTAATGTTTTTGAGCATCGAGTAGTAGTTGTTTAACAGTGGCGAAACCTTTCACTAAGGTATTGATTTTATCATTAACAACGGGTATAGGAGAATTTTTTGGAGTCTGAATGTCATAAGAAGGATGAAAACCGTAGTTAAGGAAAAATGGAGACATTTTAGTGGAGGAGTTGAGCATGTTATTATGAGCAAATTCAGCAGTGGAAAGGAGAGAATGCCAGTTATCTTGTTCTAGAGAACAGTAACAACGGAGATACTGTTCCAGGGCTTGATTTGTTCTCTCAGTCTGCCCATTGGTTTGTGGATGAAAAGCTGTACTTAACCTCCTAGAGATGTTGAGGGATTTACAAAGATGTTCCCAAAATCTAGAGGTAAACTGAGAACCTCTGTCACTAGTAATGGAATTTGGTAGACCATGTAATTTGACAATATGATCTATGAAAAGAGTAGCTGTTTCTTGAGCTGTGGGTAGACCTCTATGTGGCAGGAAATGGGCCATTTTAGAAAAAAGATCAACAATGACCATGATAGTGTTGAAGTTAGCAGAAGATGGCAGATCGACAATAAAGTCCATGGCAATATCTGCCCAAGGTCTTTCAGGTATTGGAAGAGATAGAAGGTATCCGTAGGGACGTGTATGTTGATGTTTTTTAGTAGTGCAAAGAAAACATGTTTTGATGTATTGCTTGATTGTATCAGACATTTTGGGCCACCAATAATTCCTTGAGAGGATATGAAGAGTCCTATGTACTCCAGGATGACCTGCTAAAGAGGAATCATGAGCTGCTGCTAAAAGTTGATTCCTGAGATCCTTGGGTACATATAGCTGATCATGATGATAGAACAGTTCATCAGAATGTTTATTTAAATTGAGGTGTGTTATTAATGAATCCTCCTTCTGTTGCAGCTTTAGGGTCTCCAAGAAATCGTTTGTTAAACAAATGATTCTGTCCGCAGGTATCACTGAGGCAGGTGTCAAATGATCTTGTGGCTTAGGAGGTATACGAGAGAGGGTATCTGCCTTAAGATTCTTAGAACCTGGACGATAGGTGATCACATAATCAAAACGTGAAAAGAAAAGGCTCCAGCGGACTTGACGAGAAGTCAGGGTCTTGTTTGACTTTAAATACTCTAAATTACGATGGTCTGTGTAAATAGTAATTGGAAATTTTGTACCTTCCAAGATATGCCTCCAGAATTCCAATGCGGATTTGATGGCAAGCAATTCCTTATCACCAATACCATAGTTTATCTCAGCTGAGCTCATGACACGAGAGTAGAATGCAACAGGATGTAATGGCTTTTCTTGAGAGGCCCTCTGGGATAGAACAGCCCCTATTGCAAATTCAGAAGCATCAACCTCAAGCGTAAAATGACAACTGGGATCTGGGAATTGCAAAATAGGGGCTGAAGTAAATTTATTCTTGAGGGTAGTGAAAGAGTCCTGAGCTTTACTATCCCATGAAAACCTGATATGTTTCTTAGTTAAAGTTGTTAATGGTTTGACAATATGTGAGAAATCTTTAATGAATTTTCTATAAAAATTCGCAAAACCAAGAAACCTCTGGACATCTTTTTTACATGAGGGTACAGGCCATTTGAGTATAGCTTCTACTTTACTGGTCTCCATAGTAATCCCAGTAGGAGAGATACAGTAACCCAGAAATGAAATAGAGTTAGTATTAAATATACATTTCTCTAGTTTAGCGTAGAGATGATGTTGTCTTAAACGAGATAGAACTAATTTTACATGTTTTAAATGATTTTCAAAAGTGTCTGAATAGACAAGAATGTCATCTAGATAGATAACAATACATACATCCAGAAGGTCGTGAAAAACATCATTTATGAAGCACTGGAAAGTGGCTGGGGCGTTGCAGAGCCCAAACGGCATTACTGTGTATTCGTAAAGTCCGTATCGTGTACGGAAAGCCGTTAACCACTCATCCCCTGCTCTCATCCTGATTAAATTGTATGCACCCCTAAGATCGAGCTTGGTGTAGATGGTGGCACCCTGAAGGCGCTCAATTAGTTCAGGAATGAGAGGCAGGGGATATCTGTTTTTCTTAGTACATTTATTCAGTTGTCTGTAATCTATAATGGGGCGTAAACTGCCATCTTTATTTTTCACAAAAAACATAGCAGCACCTGCAGAGGAAGTGGATGGACGTATAAACCCTTTTTTCAAGTTTTCGTCTAGATATTCCTTAAGGTGTGCTAGTTCAGGTTGGGACAAAGGATATATATGACCATATGGAATGGTGCAGTTAGGAATGAGATCAATAGGGCAGTCATACTTCCTATGTGGTGGAAGTGTGGCTGCCTCAACCTTATCAAAAACATCAGCATATTCTTTGTAGCAATCTGGTAATGTCTCTACATTAATATGACAAAGTGTATGAGAATCAGTGCAGAATTGCTTGCAGTACTGAGAATCAAAAACTACAGTAGAGTCTGTCCAAGAAATAGTGGGGTTATGCATAGACAACCACTGAATACCGAGTATCATAGGGTAGACAGAACTTGGTAAAACATCAAAAGATATTAACTCAGTATGCCCTGAGTCTGAGGTAACCTTAAGTGGAACTGTATGGTGTGAAATAGGACCAGAACTAAAAAATGATCCATCAACCAAACGGATGGCTAGTGCAACACTCTTTTTTATTAGTGGTATTTTGTGCTTATCAACAAAAACTAAATCTATGAAATTCCCAGATGCTCCAGAGTCAATTACGGCCTGTACGTCTATCTTCTGCTGATCCCACTGCAACGAGAGAGGGATTAATAAATGAAGCAAATTATTATTAACCATATTAACATTGTGCTTAAATCTCACTCTCTTACCCTTCTTTTGACGAAGGAGAGATGGGCAATCCCTTACGCCATGATCCTTTTCGGCACAATAGAGGCACAAATTAAGCAGTTTGCGTCTGGCTTTCTCTTCAGGCTTTAAAGGGCCTCTAATCACAGCAACATCCATGGGTTCATCAACATTCTTGGTAGCATGGGTAGGAAGATTTATATGATAGGGAGTGTATTTCTTAGGAGTGATGTCAGTTGTGGATTTTTCATATTTCCTTTCTGTGAGTCTCCGGTCAATACCAATACATAAAGTCATGAGATCCTCAAGAACATCTGGAATGATACCTCTAGCAAGTTCATCTTTTAATGAGTCACTGAGGCCCAAGCGAAATTGATTTTTCAGAGCTGGGTTGTTCCATAAAGTGTCAGGAGCCCATCTTTTAAAGTCTGTTATGTATTCCTCTACCATCCTTTTCCCTTGGCGTAAGGATCTCAAAGCTGTTTCAGCAGTATTCTGCTTGTTATGATCCTCATATAAAAGGGACATCGCAGAAAAAAAAGAATCAAGAGAATTTAATATGGGATCATCAGTCTCATAGAAAGTGTTGGCCCAAGATTTAGCTTCTCCACGCAAAAAAGAAATCACAGTCAAAACTTTAATTCTGTCAGTAGGATAAGACCTAGGTTTCAAAGTGAACATAAGAGTGCAAGAATTTCTAAAGTCTCTGAACATGGACCTGTCCCCAGAGAATTTCTCTGGCGGACTTACAACATGATATTCAGGGAATATCATATGTAGTTAGAATGATATTTTGGATTATGTTATCAGATATAGTTTATGCAAGGATAAGATAGTAACAAACGATAAGTCACTTAGTTAGGTTCAAGGTGGTCACAGCAAATGATGTTAATCAAGCAGCAGTTCAAACAGAGTAAGCAATGTAACAGGCAGTTGAAGTTAATCCTGCATTTTAGTGATAGTAACAGTCATTGAATACAGTGCTTAGGTAGTTTGCTTACTTGAGAGACATAATGATATCCAAATAGAGTAATAAAATATACAGACCAATTCCTGATGGTTATTTGGAAGGCTAAGTCAGAGCCAGATGAAAACCTTACGGTATCCTGAATGCTTGTTTGTAGAAAGGACACAGCGCGGTACACGCGCTGCAGACACGCTGAGATGCCGGGTGTGACGTCACAGCCACCCGGTGTAACAGTTAGGGAATTGAAAGCAGCTCCTTTGGTTCCTAAGAAACTGCAAGTAATAGAATAGGCACACCGGCACACAGCAATGAAGGATTAATGTAGGCTGCAAAGATTCAAAGCAACAAGTAAGAAATCCCCACAGATTGAGGAAAGGGCTAGGTGTCTTCAGAGAGGAGTCACATAAAGTAACTGATTCAAATTACCAAGCGAGGAGCATAGAGAGGAGGGGCCTTAAATAGGAAAAGAGGATTCAGAATTAAAGGGACAGGATTGTAATAGTGAATACCCTGACACACTGGGATTCCTTTTTCTATGAGTTGTCGGCAATATGGAGAAAACTCTCTTCTCTTCCTGGTCACATCCGCTGAGTAGTCTTGAAAGATGTGTAGTTTTTTACCCTCATATTGGATGGGTCCAACTTGTCTGTATGCTCTCAGCAGTTGTACTTTGTCTTTAAAATTTAAATATTTTATCATAACTTGCCGAGGTGGTGCATCTCTATTATCCATTTCTCTCATCCTACCTACTCTATGAGCCCTTTCCACTATACACGGAATGTTGGCCTCTGTGAGTTGTAGTATTTGTGGTAAGGTAACCTCTGCGAAATGTATCAGTTCGGTGCCTGGGACTGACTCTGGCAACCCCACAACCCTCAAGTTGTTCCTCCTCGACCTGTTTTCCAGGTCATCCACTTTTGCTAGTAGTATAGAATTTTGTCTCTGAAGTTGTGTAACGTTCGTGTTGGTGTCACGTTGTCTAATCTCTGTGTCAGAGATTCTTTGTTCAACTTGTGTCAATCTTGTTGAGAAGTGTTTAAATTCGGACGATAGTGAATCCATCCCATTTTGGAGCTGTTCAATCTTTGGGAGGAACAACGCTGACAACTGAGAGACTATGGGGTGAGTGTCTTGTAACTGAGAGTCAAATGTTGTGTCCTCATTATTGGGTTCTGCGTGTATTTCTTCAGGCTTTAAAGGGCCTCTAATCACAGCAACATCCATGGGTTCATCAACATTCTTGGTAGCATGGGTAGGAAGATTTATATGATAGGGAGTGTATTTCTTAGGAGTGATGTCAGTTGTGGATTTTTCATATTTCCTTTCTGTGAGTCTCCGGTCAATACCAATACATAAAGTCATGAGATCCTCAAGAACATCTGGAATGATACCTCTAGCAAGTTCATCTTTTAATGAGTCACTGAGGCCCAAGCGAAATTGATTTTTCAGAGCTGGGTTGTTCCATAAAGTGTCAGGAGCCCATCTTTTAAAGTCTGTTATGTATTCCTCTACCATCCTTTTCCCTTGGCGTAAGGATCTCAAAGCTGTTTCAGCAGTATTCTGCTTGTTATGATCCTCATATAAAAGGGACATCGCAGAAAAAAAAGAATCAAGAGAATTTAATATGGGATCATCAGTCTCATAGAAAGTGTTGGCCCAAGATTTAGCTTCTCCACGCAAAAAAGAAATCACAGTCAAAACTTTAATTCTGTCAGTAGGATAAGACCTAGGTTTCAAAGTGAACATAAGAGTGCAAGAATTTCTAAAGTCTCTGAACATGGACCTGTCCCCAGAGAATTTCTCTGGCGGACTTACAACAGGCTCCGGTGTAATCTCAGAAGTGGAAGGTTTAGTTGTCATATGCTCATTAATAAATTTTCTAATATTCTGGTTCTCAATTTGTATCTCTCTTAAACCCTGTAACATACTATCCATACTTTGTGCTAGAGAACCCACTCTATTGGAAAGCTCACTCAACTCCATGATAGTGGATAGAGGTACTTTTATTTTTGGGCTTGGTAATATGTTATGTTCTGTAAAGTTATGTGTTAGAACAGGTGGTAAATAAGTTTAGGTACCTAGTATCCGCTATAGTAGGACCACTCAGCCTCACACCAAACCTTGGATTCACACAGATTTAACTTAAAGGAATCCGGTTTTGCTCATTGAACTGAGGGTCACTACTGCAGGGTACAGAGTGAAAACGGAGCTGTCACGCAACCAGGTTACAGGATGCCTGTATTTCAACAGATAGGAGTAGTATCTATAGATAGAGTAGGTAGTTAATCAACTAATTACTTAGTGATTAAATGATATAGCTGACACATATACAAAGAAGACAGGTAGTGAAATGGAATGTAATACAAACAGATGTAGTACAAAGAGATATTGTAATTAGGCCAAAATGTATTTGTTAGGAATTCAGCACTTCAGGGAATATCATATGTAGTTAGAATGATATTTTGGATTATGTTATCAGATATAGTTTATGCAAGGATAAGATAGTAACAAACGATAAGTCACTTAGTTAGGTTCAAGGTGGTCACAGCAAATGATGTTAATCAAGCAGCAGTTCAAACAGAGTAAGCAATGTAACAGGCAGTTGAAGTTAATCCTGCATTTTAGTGATAGTAACAGTCATTGAATACAGTGCTTAGGTAGTTTGCTTACTTGAGAGACATAATGATATCCAAATAGAGTAATAAAATATACAGACCAATTCCTGATGGTTATTTGGAAGGCTAAGTCAGAGCCAGATGAAAACCTTACGGTATCCTGAATGCTTGTTTGTAGAAAGGACACAGCGCGGTACACGCGCTGCAGACACGCTGAGATGCCGGGTGTGACGTCACAGCCACCCGGTGTAACAGTTAGGGAATTGAAAGCAGCTCCTTTGGTTCCTAAGAAACTGCAAGTAATAGAATAGGCACACCGGCACACAGCAATGAAGGATTAATGTAGGCTGCAAAGATTCAAAGCAACAAGTAAGAAATCCCCACAGATTGAGGAAAGGGCTAGGTGTCTTCAGAGAGGAGTCACATAAAGTAACTGATTCAAATTACCAAGCGAGGAGCATAGAGAGGAGGGGCCTTAAATAGGAAAAGAGGATTCAGAATTAAAGGGACAGGATTGTAATAGTGAATACCCTGACACACTGGGATTCCTTTTTCTATGAGTTGTCGGCAATATGGAGAAAACTCTCTTCTCTTCCTGGTCACATCCGCTGAGTAGTCTTGAAAGATGTGTAGTTTTTTACCCTCATATTGGATGGGTCCAACTTGTCTGTATGCTCTCAGCAGTTGTACTTTGTCTTTAAAATTTAAATATTTTATCATAACTTGCCGAGGTGGTGCATCTCTATTATCCATTTCTCTCATCCTACCTACTCTATGAGCCCTTTCCACTATACACGGAATGTTGGCCTCTGTGAGTTGTAGTATTTGTGGTAAGGTAACCTCTGCGAAATGTATCAGTTCGGTTCCTGGGACTGACTCTGGCAACCCCACAACCCTCAAGTTGTTCCTCCTCGACCTGTTTTCCAGGTCATCCACTTTTGCTAGTAGTATAGAATTTTGTCTCTGAAGTTGTGTAACGTTCGTGTTGGTGTCACGTTGTCTAATCTCTGTGTCAGAGATTCTTTGTTCAACTTGTGTCAATCTTGTTGAGAAGTGTTTAAATTCGGACGATAGTGAATCCATCCCATTTTGGAGCTGTTCAATCTTTGGGAGGAAGAACGCTGACAACTGAGAGACTATGGGGTGAGTGTCTTGTAACTGAGAGTCAAATGTTGTGTCCTCATTATTGGGTTCTGCGTGTATTTCTGCCAAATGCCTTGTTTTGCGCTCTGCATTTTTATTCCTAGATGCCATGGTTTCTGTTCTTTTTTTGAAGCTATGATAATATTTTTGCATACAGTAGACTGAGAATTGAGCTTCTTATTAATTCAGGAATCGGGTTAGTGAGAGTTCTAGGGGATATATGTACGCCCCTTTGCTCGGCTGCACCTCTTGTATGAGTGGCTTGAGTTGAGGCCCTATAGGAATGTCTGTAATCCTGGTAGTCTGTGCTAATCCCCCAATGGGGTCTCGGTCTTCACCGTTGTGGAAATGTCACCGTGCTTGTTCAGGCGAGGGTGTATTGGGGCCGTGGGGGGAGTCAGGCCATGGGGTTCTACTCCTCACATGGCATCCTCATTGTTGAGTGTGAATCGATTATCTCCTTTCCGATAAACTTTTTTTTTGCTTTTCCAGGACTCAACCCCAGTGCTGTGCTGCACCCCCCTCCGTATCTCTGCTGCTGTGTGTAATGAGGGTGTTGTTTTAGGGTTAATATCCTTTAGGCCCAGCTTTCTAACTTGTTTATCCTTTCCCTCCACCTGGTGTCTGTGTGGGGGCCTGTAAAATCTGTGCGCTACGTGGCCTGTGTGATATTTTCCCCTCAGATGACGTTTGTTTCTAGGTATATTGTCCCTTTGTTTCCCCTCTAGCCAATGTCCCTTCCGATTCTAATAAGAGTAGGGTTTTTGGTTTCTTTATTGTGATCTATAGCGTGCTTGTATTGTGCGTTTATCCCCTTTATGTTTTTTTTTTTTTTCCGTGAGTTACAGTTCCGTTTGCACCGCTATAGAATGTTACCCTTGCCACGTGGGTCTTTGGCTGTGTGAAAAATTGTCTCTTTAGTACTCACTGTCTCTTTGGGTACCTAGCGACTTCTTCCGCTATCTTTTGTACCTTTTTGCACTCCTCCGATATCGCCGCTTTTATTCCCTTATGCTTTGCAGGCAAGATGGTTACTGCGCTTTGGCGCCACTGATACACTGACTGTCCGGGTGCCGGGGCGGTAAACTTCCCCCACACGCTTCTTTGGCCGACACTGACCTGTCCGAGGTATTGAGGACTTTGGGGTCGTGTAAGGCTTGTGCGTTGGAGCTGATTGAGCGGTTTTTAATGTTTTAATACTACCGCTTGTCCGGAGCTCTCTGTCCTTGCTACCACTCTTCAGCTCCGCCTCCCGGAAGTCTGGATCAACCTAATTTTAACTTTTTTATATAGAGGGATGCCCAATTAGTATAAAACAAGCCAAATGTGAGTGAGCCAAGAGTAAAAGCTTGGTACCTTATTCAGAATTTCCCTTTGAAATGAATGGAAATTATGGTGCCACGTTTGGTGCCAAATCTCATGATTAATAACATATTAACTTTGCTAAGTGTTGTTTAATAAATAAATTACTTTCATGAATAAGAAGCTAACCTGAATAGGATGCTGGGTGAATAGTAAGCTAACTTTAATCTTCGAATAAGAAGCTGGCCGAATAAGGACCCTCCCATTAAGTACTAATTATTTTAAATAATACACTCACTTGAACATAGAAGATGCCGTCTGGATGAAGCCTTCTGCCCGTCTGGAGGACCACTTCGGCCCGGCTTGGATGAAGACTTCTCCCGGTAAGTCGATCTTCAGGGGGTTAGTGTTAGGTTTTTTAAGGGTGTATTGGGTGGGTTTTATTTTTAGGTTAGGGTTTGGGCCTGCAAAAGAGCTAACTGCCCTTTTAAGGGCAATGCCCATCCAAATGCCCTTTTCAGGGCAATGGGGAACCTAGTTTTTTTTAGATAGTATTTTATTTGGGGGGTTGGTTGTGTGGGTGGTTGGTTTTACTGTTGGGGGGGTTGTTTGTATTTTTTTTTACAGGTAAAAGAGCTGATTACTTTGGGGCAATGCCCTGCAAAAGGGCCTTTTAAGGGCTATTGGTAGTTTAGTTTAGGCTAGGGTTTTTTATTTTATTTTGGGGGACCTTTTTTTATTTTGATAGGGCTATTAGATTAGGTGTAATTAGTTTAAATATCTGTAATTTGTTTATTATTTTCTGTAATTTAGTGTTTATTTTTTTGTACTTTAGCTAATTTAATTTAGGTAATTGTATTTATTTTAGTTAATTTATTTAATTATAGTGTAGTGTTAGGTGTTAGTGTAACTTAGGTTAGGTTTTATTTTACAGGTACTTTTGTATTTATTTTAGTTAGGTAGTTATTAATAACTATTTAATAACTATTCTACCTAGTTAAAATAAATACAAACTTGCCTGTAAAATAAAAATAAACCCTAAGATAGATACAATGTAACTATTAGTTATATTGTAGCTATCTTAGGTTTTATTTTATAGGTAAGTATTTAGTTTTAAATAGGAATAATGTAGTTAATGATAGTAATTTTATTTAGATGTAGTTAAATTATATTTAAGTTAGGGGGTGTTAGGGTTAGACTTAGATTTAGGGGTTAATAACTTTAATATAGTGGCGGCGACGTTGGGGCGGCAGATTAGGGGTTAATAAATGTAGGTAGGTGGCGGCGATGTTAGGGATGGCAGATTAGGGGTTAATAATATTTAACTAATGTTTGCAAGGCGGGAGTGTGGTGGTTTAGGGGTTAATATGTTTATTATAGTGGTGGCGACGTTGGGGGCGGCAGATTAGGGGTTAATAAGTAGGTAGGTTGCAGCGACATTGGGGGCGGCAGATTAGGGGTTAATAAATATAATGTAGGTGTCGGCGATGTTGGGGGCAGCAGATTAGGGGTTCATAAATATAATGAAGGTGGCGGCGGTGTCCGTAGCGGCAGATTAGGGGTTACATTTTTTATTATAGTGTTTGTGATGCGGGAGGGCCTCAGTTTAGGGGTTAATAGGTAGTTTATGGGTGTTAGTGTACTTTTTAGCACGTTAGTTATGAGTTTTATGTTATGGCGTTGTACCATAAAACTCTTAATTACTGACTTTTAAATGCGTTAGGACTCTTGGAGGTAGAGGGTGTACCGCTCACTTTTTGGCCTCCCAGGACAGACTCGTAATACCAGCGCTATGGAAGTCCCATAGAAAAAAGACTTTATGAAGTTTACGTAAGTCGTTTTGTGGTAAGGCCAAAGAAGTGTGCGGTGACCCTAAACCTTCAAGACTCGTAATACCAGCGGGCGTAAAAAAGCAGGGTTAGGACCTCTTAACGCTACTTTTTTACCCTAATGCACAACTCGTAATCTAGCCGTAAGTTTTTTGTTTTTGTATGTGTGTTGTTTTTTTTCTTCCTTCCTCCTCTTCCCTCTCCCCCTGTCTCTGATTTCTCTCTCTCCACATATAATTAATTAGAAAGTAATGGCAGTGGATAATATCAGATGCCTCTCCTGGAACGTGGGTGGCATCACCTCCCCAATTAAAAGGAAGCTAGTAGTTAGACAACTTGGGAAACTTAAACCTGATATAGCATTTATACAGGAAACTCATCTTAAATTGGATTAAACTTAAAAGTAAATCATCTTAAAGTGATTAAACTTAAAAGTAAATGGGTTGGGGAGGTGATAGCCACCCATTGCCCCAGGAGAAAGAAGGAGTAGCAATATTAATAAATAGAAATCTGACATATAATATCATAAAAACTGATATAGATCTGGACGATAGGTGGTTGATAGTAGAAGTACAAATTATCTCAACTAAGTTTATTTTATGCAATGTATACGGTCCCAACAAAACAGATGTAACCTTTTAGAACAACTTAATGTTCCGATTTTCTGCATATATTGGACAAAAGGTTGTACTGGCAGGGGATTTTAACTTAATACCCACCAAATTAGACAAGTTTAGCCCCAAAGAAGTTGCTTTCTCTAAACAAAAGGCTAAAATATTCATACAATTATGTAAAAACCTTAAGTTGCACGATATATGGTGTATACAACATCCTGATAGCAAAATGTACACCTGTGATTCAAAAGCTTTTGGTTCTCTTTCTAGGATTGATTTTTTTTTTAATATCAAATTTACTCGTTAATCTAGAAATAAAAAACAAAATACATGATATCAGTATCTCCGATCATGCGATCATAGCATTAGATATAGGCTTAAGAGCTAACCAAAGAAATGGAGGGACTAACTTTCCCCCCCCCCCAAATTTCTAGTAAATAATGTGGAGTTTGGCAATTGGTTGATACAAAAATGGAGAGATTTTAATGTTTTTAACAAATCATACAGAGATAAAGTTGAGATTTTTTGGGAATCAGCTAAAGCCTGGTTTAGAGGCGAGATTAAAGCATATATGATAGTTAAAAAAAGGTAAAGGCTAGAGAGATTCAGTTGACTAGCCAGGTACGGAATATATATCGTAAATATACGAACGAGCCTAGTAAAAAGTTATGGGATAAATATAAACAAGCAAAACTTGATAGAGATCTGTTCATTAAACAGAAAAGTGCGTGGGAGGATTTGAAATTGAATGCAATGTATAGAGGTCATCACGGCAAATCAGCAAAAATGTTAGCTAGATTTACAGACCTCTCTAAAATCAGAGATCTTTTTGAATTATTGTCAAGAAATCTATAAAAGCTGTAGATGTGGATTTAATTAATAAAAGTGCCTTTGGCACGGAGTGAAAACCACCTAAAGTCCCACAAGATCTTATAAACAACCTAAATAGTCCTATTACTAGAGAGGAAGTGCTAGAAGCGATAGAACACGCTAAAGGTAATAAAGCCCCTGGTCCAGATCAGATTCCCGTAGAACTGTATAAAATTTTAAAATCAGAGATAGTGGACACTTTAACTAATTTATTTAACTATTATTATATTAATGCAAAAAAAATGTCCAAATATTTTGAAGCATCCATTATAACACTAATATTAAAAAAAAGATAAAAATCCTTTAGATCCAGGGTCTTATAGACCCATATCTTTGCTGAATATAGACTATAAGCTATTAACACATATTATTGCTAACAGATTGAAGATGTGTCTTGGGCATGTATTCATGCAGATCAATCTGGTTTCATGTTCGGAAGTTCCGCTATTAAGAATATGCATAAAGTTATACTTCTTCTAGAACACTACAGGGATTTACTATAAGCTCAGATCAAGCAAGATATGGCATTGATTGAGGTGGATGCTGAAAAAGCTTTCGATTCAATATGGGATCATCTATACACATCTCTAGAAACATTTGGATTCACTGGACATTTTATACAGTTTATTAAGATATTATATGATTATCCAAGTTTGTCTATACTAATTAATGGTAGCCAGACAGACAACTTTACATTAAAAAGGGGAACCAGACAGGGCTGTCCACTCTCGCCTCTATTATTTAACATTTCTATAGAACCCTTGGCTATTATGCTAAGGCAAGAGCTTAAAGGTATATCCCTAGGAGACTGCAATATAGCTATCTTATTATATGCAGACGATTTGTTGCTTTTTTTTAGATAATACTAAAAAGAATATACCTAAGGCCCTAAATATCATGAAGATATTTGGTTCTTTCTCAGGGTACAAAGTTAACAACAGTAAATCGGAAATCCTATGGATCCACAAAAATAAGAATAGCATTAAGGAGTGTCCATTTAAAGAAACATTATCTATCAAATATTTAGGAATACAATTACATGTGGACCCAAAACAATGGTATAGGTTGAATTTTACTCCGTTTTTAGTAAAGCTGTTCGAAAGCTTGAGAGATGGAAAACTTTCCCTATCTCCCTTTCAGCTAAGGTCATGATTATTAAAACTATTCTATTCTAACTAATGTATATCATTCAAAATGTCCCCCTATTTATTCATAGTCAAGACATTAAAAAATTCTACAAAGAGTGCACTATATTTCTATGGGGTAAGAGGAGACATATGTTGTCAATAGCTAAATTAACATGTAATCTAGAAGAGGATTAGCTCTTCCTGACATTAAAAAATACAATATAGCAGTATTAGCTTGGTTTGCTGTGGATTGGAAAACGGAAGCTAACTATCTTACATCACTATCAACAGAAGGAGTCATTTCCCCTTTTTTGTTAAAGGCTATACTACATTGTCCAGCTGTGCAACTCCCCAAAGGTATTAAAAACTTAAACACAGTATATAGTGTGGTGGATGCATGGCAAAAACTTAAAGGGACATTCTACACCATAATTTTTATTGTTTTAAAAGATAGATAATCCCTTTATTACCCATTCCCCAGTTTTGCATAACCAACACAGTTATATTAATATACGTTTAACTTCTGTGATTATCTTGTATCTAAGCCTCTGCAAACTGTCCCTTTATTTCAGTTCTTTTGACAGGCTTGCAGTTTAGCCAATCAGTGCCTGCTCCCAGATAACTTCATGTGCACGAGCACAGTGTTATCTATATAAAATACATGAACTAACACCCTCTAGTGGTGAAAAACTGTTAAAATGCATTCTGAAAAGAGGTGGCCTTCAAGGTCTAAGAAATTAGCATATTAACCTCCTAGGTTAAGCTTTCAACTAAGAATACCAAGAGAACAAAGCAAAATTGGTGATAAAAGTAAATTGGAAAATTGTTTAAAATTACATGCTCTATCTGAATCATGAAAGTTTATTTTGGCCTAGACTGTCCCTTTAATATAGCTTTAAACGTGGATTATGAATTCTCTTCTTTTCTCCCGATAAAGGGAAACCGAAATTTGTACTGGGTGTTTCGTCAGACACTTTCAATAGGTGGGCAAATAAAGGGCTGAATTTTGTGCACCAGTGTTTTGATAATAAACAATATCTGAAATCCTTTGAGGCTATTTCCAGAGAGTTCAATATATCTAATAATTTTTTTTGCATATTTACAGATAAGATATTTTATACAGGGACTAACGATACAGAAGTGGAAAACCTTGGAAGGGACTAACATAGCGTCATATATTAGTATTTATAAAACCGGAAGCCATAACATATCCCTACTATATAAAATTATGTTGGCAAAACAAGGTCAATTAATACTGGACAAACTAGTTGAGAGATGGAGAATAAGGTATAGGGAAGTTACTACAGATACAATTAAGTCAAGCTATAAATGGACCCAGAAAGCAAATATATCGGTAACTTGGAAAGAGTCCCAGATCAAGTTAATCAATAATGTTTATTTGACTCCACTGAAAATGAATACATTGAATCCAGCAGGAGCTGGTCAGTGCGCTAAACGTAATAACCCAGTGGCAGATTTAGTACATTGTTTCTGGTCCTGTCCTAATATTTTGCAATTTTGGGCTAAGATAGAATATTGGCTTAATCATAAGCTAGAAGGTTGCGTTAAATTTAAATCCAGAGGTATTTTTTTTCTTTTACGAGAAATTTAATAAATACTGCAATCATGGTAGGTCGCAGTTTGATTTTAAAGAACTGGAAAAATAAGGCAGCTCCAGCAATAGAGAGCTTTTCACAGTCTATGTATCATCAAATACTTTTTGAACTATTCAATATATTACCTATACATAACAAAAAAGTAATGTTTTTTTTTCCAAAATAGTTTCGGGTTATCTTATCTTATCCCACTTCAACGCAATTCTTATTAACATCCCAATACCACAAAATGGTATATTTAGAACAATTAATTTTATGGAATATTTTTTTGTCTGAATAGTACTAGTGCCTGAAGATATAGGAACTGGTAATAAGAGTCGAAAGGGGAGACCCGGTAGAGAGGGGAAGAACTTTTATAAAAAATTTTTTTTTTAATTATGTGTAGATTTGTTTTTGTGTTTCAGTGAGCATGGATATATAAAGTATAAAATACTCCAACAATGGACATGGAATTTCCCTAAGGGGAATAGGAAGAAGGGAATAGATAAAGAAAGGGAAAGAAAAAGAGAAAAAGGGGAAAGGAAAAAAAGGGAAATGAGGGACAAACAAGGAGAAAAATGTCTAGAAAATTGGATAGACGAATTGTTTTATTTTTTTCCTCTGCTCTTGCCAAAGAAGGTACTTTTGTGTTGTATACTATAAAAAGTAAAGTGTATTTTCATAAGCTAATGCTGATTTGTCTTGTCCTTCCCTCTTAATACACCCTGTGTGGTGTGATCTATTTATTTCTGATGTTTTTGTATCTATTGCTGGATATATATAAAGATTAAAAAAAAAAGAAAAAAAAAAAGAAGCTGGCCGAATAAGGAGCTAACTTCAGCATTCTAATAAGAAGCTGGCCGAATAAGGAGCTAACTTCAGCATCATAAAATTAGAAGACTCATATAAGAGAATGAGAATAGTTATTTTTTTAGTATACAAATATATAGCATTTGCTCTTTGTTTATTTGGCCTAATGTTGATGATTTAGAATGCATATGTATGTGTATTATGTTTTTATCTTTCTTTTTATTATTGACTTAATATTTCTACATTAGCTACACACATTATATATATATATATATATATATATATATATATATATATATATATATATATATATATATATATATATATATATATATACATACCTAAATTACATGTGTTTTCTTAGGATAGCCTTATGTATGCTCCAGGCATTTTTAAAATTATTTTACAGTCCCTGTATTTACCACCTCTATTGGAAGTTTATTCCATGACTCTATCACCCTTTCTGTAAAAAAAAAAAATGCTTCCTCAAAACAGCTATAATCCCATGTAACCTCACTCTGAGAATCTGCCACTAAGCATGGTGAATGTATTTGCCAAATATCTAAGGAATATGCTTATCCACTAAGGTCTGTGAGAATCCCATTTTGTCATTCCTTTTAGTTTGTTATTACTCCCAAATCACAAGCAGCATTAAGTAGAAACAGGACAATATACTGTAAAGTGATCCCAACGATAAATTTTGCAGCTAGATTTAGATGAAACAGCGCTTGTTGTTTTATTGCAAAAAGAAAACCAATGGCACTACTGACAAGAGTGTAATTCACCCCTGTTTTACCCAGTAATATAAGTGACCTATGTCACTATAATTAGTAGCGGGATAGTGTGGTGCTATGTAGTGATTAACATTGACTGAAGCTTACAAGAGAGGCAGAGAGGCCCACAATTGAAGAAAGACTACATATATAGCACTCAAGGGGTTAATATGATTGTCAATGTCCAAAATAGGTCACTTGACATATATCAGACAACAAGAGGTGATTATGTGAATCTTGGATAGGTAGTTACAACTCATAGACAGTTAAAATATAACTTTTATTATAATAAACACACAATAAAATAGGAAAATACCAAATTAAAAACACACTTAGGAGCCTATCTTAGTGTAACAGGTATTACTAAATAAAGCTGAATGAGGCTGCTATGGTGAGTAAAACGAGAGTGCCTGAGGATATGTGATTTATCAGATTCTAATAAGGTACTGTAGCCGTTAGTCACGGTCCATCAGGGAAAAATAATTCCCAGCAAGAGTAACCTAAATAGATATTCTTGTTCTTAATTAAACTGGATATCCGATATAATGATCCACATTTAATCTAAACACTCTCTAGCATTGAAAAGGAAGCATTGAGAGGCAGGCATTATGCAGGCTTAAAGCCAAATATATCATGAGTATAGTAAGCTGATTTACTATAGTTTGCCAATGTATGGTACTGTATGGTGTACTCCAGTAGAATTATGTTAGAGTTACATGGAAGTAATAGCTGATGCCGTATTACAGGTTACTTATAACCATTAACTCTCAATATAGTACTTGCTAAGATGTCGAGCTATGCTGTCTGTATATGCTGACTGGAGCGTTATACTATAACATATCATACAAGCATTATGCTTGTGAACATTTGATAGCCCATAATTTTTTAACAGAGGTGAGTAACTCATTGGTGAGAGATTAAGCTTAAGTGTACAGCTAAAATCTTACACTGTCCAATACCCAATCAGAAAAGGGGACAAAGGTGTTATAATTGCTTCTAACATATACATAGTATATACAGTGGAGATAAAAAGTGTACACACCCCTGTTTAACTGTCAGGTTTCTGTGATGTAAAAAAAATGAGACAAAGATAAATCATTTCAGAACTTTTTCCACCTTTAATGTGACCTATAAACTGTACAACTTGATTGAAAAACAAACTGAAACTTCTAGGTGGAGGAAAGTAAAAATAAAAAAATAAAATAATATGGTTGCATAACCATATAACCGGGGATGTAGCTGTGTTTAGAATTGAGCAATCACATTCAAAATCATGTTAAATAGGTGTCAGTACACACCTGTCATCATTTAAAATGCCTCTGATTAACCCCAAATAAAGTTCAGCTGTTCTACTTTCCTGACATTTTCTTAGTCGCAACCTACAGCAAAAGCCATGGTTCGCAGAGAGCTTCCAAAGCATCAGAGGGATCTCATTGTTAAAAGGTATCAGTCAGGAGAATGGTACAAAAGAATTTCCAAGGCATTAGATATACCATGGCACACAGTGAAGACAGTCATCATCAAGTGGAGAAAATATGGCGCAACAGTGACATTACCAAGAACTGGACGTCACTCCAAAATTGATGAAAAGACAAGAAGAAAACTGGTCTGGTATCCCCCAAGGCAGAACATACAGTGATCTGAGATGTCATCGCAGAAAATGCAGCATGTCTGCAGAAAGAACTTTAACTTTGCAGCACTGCTCCACATTAGGCTGTTCTTTTCAAACAGAGCTGTGCTCTGGCTGCACTGTGTAAGTTTTCCTTAACACAGTGCATTCAGAGCAAAGTGCTGTTTGAAGTGAACAGTCAAATATGCCGTAGTGCTGCAAAGCAGCAGTGCATTGCTTGTTGACTGGCTCTCAGGGATTATTGTCAAACCCGCCCCCCTAGTCTTTCCCAGTCTGCAAAGCTGTTTTTTTCTGCATATAAGACGTTGAGCAATGCACCTTTTTTAATACTACACTTCTATGTTAGACAAAGAGAAAAGGAAACAAATTTATTCAAGAGACATTTTACTATTTCTTTTTTTGTCTGCAGCTAATATGCAATGCAATTTTGAACTACTACAATATATTCTAAAACTTTAAAATTGGCTTTATTCTCCACTTAACCAACACATTGCACTTGAGCTGGTGCTTTAGTATAACTGCCTAATTTAAAAATGAATTTTATTTAAAAATGACCTGCAGAAACATTTTCACTAAAAAAATTCTCACCGCAGAAAGTGAAAGAAAGTTCTGCCTCTGGGCTGGTATCTCGCAAGTACTGGCTGTGTGGTGCATGTGACAACAATCGCCCGTATTCTTCATATGTCTGGGCTATGGAGAAGAGTGGCAAGACGGAAGCCTTTTCTTATGAAAAAAAACATCCAAGCCCAGCTAAATTTTGCAAAAACACATCTGAAGTCTCCCAAAAGCATGTCGCAAAAGGTGTTCTGGTTTGGTGAAACCAAGATTCAAATTTTTGGCCATAATTCCAAAAGATATGTTCGGCGCAAAAACAAAACTACATATAACCAAAAGAACACCATACCCACAGTTAAGCATTTTGGTGGCAGCATCATGCATTGGGTCTGTTTTTGTTCAGCTGGAACTGGGGCCTTAGTCAAGGTAGAGGGAATTATGAAAAGTTCCAAATACCAGACAATATTGGCACAAAACCTTCAGGCTTCTGCTAGAAAGCTGAACATGAAGAGGAACTTCATCTTTCAGCATGACAACGACCCAAAGTATACATCCAAATCAACAAAGGAATGGCTTCACCAAAAGAAGATTACAGTTTTGGAATGGCCCAATCAGAGCCCAGACCTGGATCTAATTGAAAATCTGTGGGGTGATCTTAAGTGGGCTGTGCAAAAAAGATGCCCTCACAATCTGACAGATTTGGAGTGTTTTTGCAAAGAAGAGTGGGAAAATCTTGCCAAGTCAAAAAAAAAAGACTGAGTGCTGTATTAATATCAAAGGGTGCTTCAACAAAGTATTAGTTTAAGGGTGTGCACACTTATGCAACCATATTTTTTTAGTTTTTTACTTCTACTTCCCTCCACCTAAAATATTTTAGTTTATTTTGCAATTGAGTTGTACAGTTTATAGGTCACATTAACAGTGGAAAAAGTTCTGAAATGATTTATCTTTGTCTCATTTTTTTTACATCACAGAAACATGACATTTAACAGGGGTGTGTAGACTTTATATATATCCACTGTATATCAAATGACTACTCCAGAGAAGCAGACATATATGCTATATAACTTATAACCGCACTGTACCAAGGATAAAATGCAGGTAGAGTAAACCACATTTGTATTAATGGAAGTAATTGCTACAGGAGTGTTGTTGGATTCGTGTTGTACCACATGTGATAATGATTTGCAGCACTGCGTTACCTACAGTTGATTGAGAAAACTCGGTTACAGTTTGTCTCAAAGTAGCTGAGAAGTTAAACTCATTATCAATGTAACTAATCCGCTCCACTATTATCAAGAGGATTAATACACCAATAAGTTCAAGTAGTTAGGCTGAATACATCGATGAATATAGTGTGTCCTCACAAACGATTAAACTGATACCTAGACACGGATGTTGGTATTACGTTATATTATATGTAGTGAAAATAATTAACAACATCCATGTCGCAGAATATACTGAATGACGTCAATATGCTAGAGATTGGCTAACAACTATTGACATCATCCCAAGAGGCATGGCTATCACGCCATAAAAGACCAGTCAGTGAGCGGCGTGCTCACCCTTTGAAAAAGCCGTTAAGGCGAAACATGTTAGGGGCGTTAGTGAACTGGTGAGGAGTCTTAGGAGCTCCTGTATTTTTAGTAAGCCTTAGGCTACCTATCGCTATAGCTAATCATGTATTACAGCTACAACTTGTATAACTGAGGCTCTTTGTTGGGACTATTGAAGCATAGGAACTTTTGAGGCTAATTCTGACTATAAAGTATTAGATAAGCTCTACTTGCCACCGTATTGCAGCTAGATCGTACAATTACATTAACCCACTGTATAGACGAGGTTAGGGACTATTATCATACTGTGGTTACTAGTTGCAACAAGTATCTGTCTGCGACATGGATGTTGTTAATTATTTTCACTACATATAATATAACGTAATACCAACACCCGTGTCTAGGTATCAGTTTAATCGTTTGTGAGGACACACTATATTAATCGATGTATTCAGCCTAACTACTTGAACTTATTGGTGTATTAATCCTCTTCATAATAGTGGGGCAGATTAGATACATTGATAATGAGTTTAACTTCTCAGCTACTTTGAGACAAACTGTAACCAAGTATTCTCAACTGTAGGTAACGCAGTGCTGCAAATCATTATCACATGTGGTACAACACGAATCCAACAACACTCCTGTAGCAATTACTTCCATTAATACAAATGTGATTTACTTACTCTACCTGAATTCTATCCTTGGTACATTGCGGTTATAAGTTATATAGCATATCTGTCTGCTTCTCTGGAGTAGTTAGTCATTTGATATATATATATGTAACATATGTTAGAAGCAATTATAAAACTTTTGTCCCCTTTTCTGGTTGGGTAAAAATGTATGGGCTATCAAGTGTTCACAAGCATAATGCTTGCACGATATTTATAGTATAACACTCCAGTCAGCATATACAGACAGCATAGCTTGACATCTTAGCAAGTACTATATTGAGAGTTAATGGTTATAAGTAACCTGTAATACGGCATCAGCTATTACTTCCATGTAACTCTAACATAATTCTACTGTAGTACACCATACAGTACCATACATTGGCAAACTATAGTAAATCAGCTTACTATACTCATGATATATTTGGCTTTAAAGTGAAGGTCCATTTTGATGAATTAGTCCCCGGTTTTTAATAAACCTCTTAAAAACAAGGGCACTTTAATTCATCAAAATTGACATTTCACTGTTTACTTAAAAAACTTACCTTTTAATCCTTGAAGCAGCTCCAGCGATTCCCCCGGCTGTCGGAAGCCTCTGCAGACGTCAGAAATGACAAATTAGGCTTCCTCCAATCACAGTTTCCCCCCCCAGGGGAATTTTGGCCTAATGCAACGCTGTGATTGGAGGAAGCCGGATTCGTCATTTTGGACCCGAGAAAACGGCTTGTGACGGGTGGAGGAAGTGCTGGAGCGGGTGCCAGGATTAAAAGGTACGTTTTTGCATGAATTGCAGCACCGCGTTACCTACAGTTGAGAGTACTCGGTTACAGTTTGTCTCAAAGTAGCTGAGAAGTTAAACTCATTATCAATTTATCTAATCCGCCCCACTATTATCAAGAGGATTAATACACCAATAAGTTCAAGTAGTTAGGCTGAATACATCGATTAATATAGTGTATCCTCACAACCGATTAAACTGATACCTAGACATGGGTGTTGGTATTACGTTATATTATATGTAGTGAAAATAATTAACAACATCCATGTCGCGGACAGATACTTGTTGCAGCTAGTAACCGCAGTATGATAATAGTCGCTAACCTCGTCTATACGGTGGGTTAATGTAATTGTACGATCTAGCTGCAATATGGTGGCAAGTAGAGCTTATCTAATACTTTATAATCAGAATTAGCCTCAAAAGTTCCTATGCTTCAATAGTCCCAACAAAGATCCTCAGTTATACAAGTTGTAGCTGTAATACATGATTAGCTATAGCGATAGGTAGCCTAAGGCTTACTAAAAATACAGGAGCTCCTAAGACTCCTCACCAGTTCACTAACGCCCCTAACATGTTTCGCTTTAACGGCTTTTTGAAAGGGTGAGCGCATCGCTCACTGACTGGTCTTTTATGGTGTGATAGCCACGCCTCTTGGGATGATGTCAATAGTTGTTAGCCAATCTCTAGCATATTGACGTAATTCAGTATATTCTGCGACATAGATGTTGTTAATTATTTTCACTACATATAACGTAATACCAACACCCATGTCTAGGTATCAGTTTAATCGTTTGTGAGGACACACTATATTAATCGATGTATTCAGCCTAACTACTTGAACTTATTGGTGTATTAATCCTCTTAATAATAGTGGGGCGGATTAGATACATTGATAATGAGTTTAACTTCTCAGCTATTTTGAGACAAACTGTAACCGAGTATTCTCAACTGTAGGTAACGAGGTGCTGCAAATCATTATCACATGTGGTACAACACGAATCCAACAACCCTCCTGTAGCAATTATTTCCATTAATACAAATGTGATTTACTCTACCTGAATTCTATCCTTGGTACATTGCGGTTATAAGTTATATAGCATATCTGTCTGCTTCTCTGGAGTAGTTAGTCATTTGATATATATACACTATGTAACATTGTTAGAAGCAATTAACACTTTTGTCCCCTTTTCTGGTTGGGTATTGGACAGTGTAAGATTTTAGCTGTACACTTAAGTTTAATCTCTCACCAATGAGTTACTCGCCTTTGTTAAAAATTTAGGGGCTATCAAATGTTCACAAGCATAATGCTTGCATGATATTTATAGTATAACACTCCAGTCAGCATATACAGACAGCATAGCTCGACATCTTATCAAGTACTATATTGAGAGTTAATGGTTATAAGTAACCTGTAATACGGCATCAGCTATTACTTCCATGTAACTCTAACAAAATTCTACTGGAGTACACCATACAGTACCATACATTGGCAAACTATAGTAAATCAGCTTACTATACTCATGATATATTTGGCTTTAAAGTGAAGGTCCATTTTGATGAATTAGTGCCCGGTTTTTAATAAACCTATTAAAAACAAGGGCACTTTAACCCCTTAGTGACCAGAGCACTTTTCCATTTTCTGTCCGTTTGGGACCAAGGCTATTTTTACATTTCTGCGGTGTTTGTGTTTAGCTGAAATTTTCCTCTTACTCATTTACTGTACCCACACATATTATATACCGTTTTTCTCGCCATTAAATGGACTTTCTAAAAATACCATTATTTTCATCATATCTTATCATTTACTATAAAATAATTTATAAAATATGAGGAAAAATGGAAAAAAACACACTTTTTCTAACTTTGAACCCCAAAATCTGTTACATATCTACAACCACCAAAAAACACCCATGCTAAATAGTTTCTAAATTTTGTCCTGAGTTTAGAAATACCCAATGTTTACATGTTCTTTGCTTTTTTTGTAACTTATAGGGCCATAAATACAAGTAGCACTTTGCTATTTTCAAACCATTTTTTTTCAAAATTAGTGCTAGTTACATTGGGACACTGATATCTTTCAGGAATACCTGAATATCCCTTGACATGTATATATTTTTTTTTAGAAGACATCCCAAAGTATTGATCTAGGCCCATTTTGGTATATTTCATGCCACCATTTCACCGCCAAATGCGATCAAATACAAAAAATCGTTCACTTTTTCACAAATTTTTTCACAAACTTTCAGTTTCTCACTGAAATTATTTACAAACTGCTTGTGCAATTATGGCATAAATGGTTGTAAATTCTTCTCTGGGATCCCCTTTGTTCAGAAATAGCAGACATATATGGCTTTGGCTTTGCTTTTTGGTAATTAGAAGGCCGCTAAATGCCACTGCCCACCACACGTGTATTATGCCCAGCAGTGAAGGGGTTAATTAGGAAGCATGTAAGGAGCTTTTTGGGGTATTTTTAGCTTTAGTGTAGTGTAGTAGACAACCCCAAGTATTGATCTAGGCCCATTTTGGTATATTTCATGCCACCATTTCACCGCCAAATGCGATCAAATTAAAAAAATTTTTACATTTTTCACAATTTTAGGTTTCTCACTGAAATCATTTACAAACAGCTTGTGCAATTATGGCACAAATGGTTGTAAATGCTTCTCTGGGATCCCCTTTGTTCAGAAATAGCAGACATATATGACTTTGGCGTTGCTTTTTGGTAATTAGAATGCTGCTAAATGGCGCTGCGCATCACACGTGTATTATGGCTAGCAGTGAAGGGGTTAATTAGGTAGCTTGTAGGGAGCTTGCAGGGTTAATTTTAGCTTTAGTGTAGAGATCAGCCTCCCACCTGAAACATCAGACCCCCTGATCCCTCCCAAACATCTCTCTTCCCTCCCCTACCCCACAAATGTCCCCGCCATCTTAAGTACTGGCAGAAACTCTGCCAGTACTAAAATAAAAGGAGAATTTTGGCTTTTTTGTGCTTTTTTTTTTAGCATATTTACATATGCTTATGTGTAGGATCCCCATTAGCCCCCAACCTCACTGATCCCCCACCAAACAGCTCTCTAACCCTCCCCCTCTGACTTAATGTGCGCCATCTTGGGTACTGGCAGCTGTCTGCCAGTACCCATTTTAGTGAAAAATATGCGGTTAAATATAAAAAAAATGCCCCTTTTCTGTAGTGTAGCTTCCCCCCCCCAATACCAACCCCCCACCCCTTCCTGATCCCTTAGATGCTTTCAAAAAAATAAGTTAATTATATATTCAACTTGTACCTTTTTTCTGTAGTGTAGCGGTTCCCACCCGCTCCCGCCCCGTGCACGCGCCCGCGCGCGCCCGTGCGCGCCCCCGGCGATACCGCAACCGATCCCGCCCCCCTCTCTCACTAAGAAGCCATCGATGGCCGCCCACCCACCTCCCACTTCAGCTCCCACCCACCAACGAATGCGGCCATCGATGTCCGGTGCAGAGAGGGCCACAGAGTGGCTCTCTCTGCACCGGAGGGGTAAAAAATGTTATTGCAGGATGCCTCAATATCGAGGCATCCTGCAATAACCGGAAATCAGCTGGAAGTGATCAGGATCGCTTCCAGCTGCTTTCCAAACCGAGGACGTGCAGGGTACGTCCTTGGTCGTTAAGTGACTTTTTAAGAGGACGTACCCTGCACGTCCTCGGTCATTAAGGGGTTAATTCATAAAAATTGACATTTCAATGTTTACTTAAAAAACTTACCTTTTAATCCTTGCAGCAGCTCCAGCGATTCCCCCGGCTGTCGGAAGCCTCTGCAGACGTCAGAAATGACAAATCAGGCTTCCTCCAATCACAGCTTCCCCCCGGGGGAATTTTGGCCTAATGCAACGCTGTGATTGGAGGAAGCCGGATTCGTCATTTTGGACCCGAGAAAACAGCTTGTGACGGGCGGAGGAGGTGCTGGAGCGGCTGCCAGGATTAAAAGATACGTTTTTTAATTAAACAGTGAAATGTCAATTTTGATGAATTAAAGTACCCTTGTTTTTAATAGGTTTATTAAAAAACGGCACTAATTCATCAAAATTAACGTTAAGCCTGCATAATGCCTGCCTCTAAATGCTTCCTTTTCAATTCTAGAGATTGTTTAGATTAAATATGGATCATTATATCGGATATCCAATTTAATTAAGAACAAGAATATCTATTTAGGTTACTCTTGTTGGGAATTATTTTTCCCTAATGAACCGTGACTAATGGCTACAGTACCTTATTAGAATCCTCAGGCACTCTCGTTTTACTCACCATAGCAGCCTCATTCAGCTTTGTTTAGTAATACCTGTTACTCTAACTAAGATAGGCTCCTAAGTGTGTTTTTAATTTGGTATTTTCCTATTTTATCGTGTGTTTATAATAAAAGTTATATTGTAACTGTCTATGAGTTGTAAGTAACTACCTATCTTGTTGTCTGATATATATCAAGTGACCTATTTTGGACATTGACAATCATATTAACCCCTTGAGTGCTATATATGTAGTCTTTCTTTAATTGTGGGCCTCTCTTGTAAGCTTGTCGCTTTATTGCCTGTGTTCTTCATGTTGGGTGTTTATCGCTCTAGTTCCTATGCACTCGGTCTTTGCGTGTCTATCTGCGCTCACTCGCTGCTCTACCGGTTAGTTCCTAGTTATCTTGTGTCACCGTGCCCTCAGCTCTCTGTTATCAGCAGTGTTCAGTGTTTCCGTAGGTCGCTTGTCACTATAACATTTCGCCTTGTCACGGCTTCTGCAAAGTTAGCCTATTCGTAATTCGTATTCTAAAATGTTCCAAAATCCGGCAGCCTTAGATTTGTTACTCCGGAACCCTTGTTTTCATTTCTAGTTTCTAGCGGACCGGAAGTGACGAAAAGACTGAGGGAGGCGGTAGTTAGGCCGCGAGTTTGAGTAGATTTCCGGAGGGAAGATGTGGAATAATATAAGGTAAAAATAGAAAAAGTCAATTTTCATGCTTCAAAAAAATCTGCTTATTTCTTGCTAGGTGGAAATTCACAGATAGCAAAGGCTGTGATTCCTACATAATTACTTTAGGTCATCGACAAAGAGAGCAATAGAGAGAGAGAGTTGATACCTTGGACCACAAATAGTGTCAGAACTCGTAGGGAGCAGCGATGCAATTAAGATTCTCAGGGAAGAGCCGGGGGTTGGCCATATGTTGCTATATGGGGGGATATTATTGAATTTAATAGACGAAAGGTTAATTGGATGTTAAGCGATGAGGTAGAGAGAAACTGACAGATTGTTCACATGACCGTGTCTGGAGACTGCTTGCGGCAATATAGATCTTTGTATAAGGTTATATATTGAGTGTAAGCACCTGATAGTCGATGAATAGTTGGCAACAAACACGACTTGTATAAAGGGTCTAAACTTTGGGATCTCATAGGACAGCAATTGTATATGGACCTATGAAAATTGAGGCGAACACAAAGTGTTGTAAACGGCAGTCTTGCAGGGCTGCATTAGTATATATAATCTAATTTGGTAAAGCTAAATATAATAATCAATAAGAATTTGACTACCATCTTTATAATAGTTTATTTTTCTTTCTTTAGGTCAGAGCTGCACACATTTAACTACAGAGCTTCATCTCTCTGTAAAGTGCACACAACATATGAGACCATAGCCATTTAAAACAAAATCTGTTCTTCAACTTTTATGAAACAAGTCAACCAACTAAACTTCAGACATTAATGCATACAACTGTTAAGACAGATATCCGGCAGAGACCCACCATAACAGATCGTGCTAGACCAATACAGAAACCACCAATTTACATTATACCTACTCAGATGCAGCAACCTTCAGGTTCTAATCCTTCTATATCAGTGGAAAGACACATTGGTTCTGAACCTTCTGTTGCAGTACAAAGACCCTGCAACTCTGATTCTTCTGTAGTTATACAGAGATATTCCAGACCTAATCCAACTGCTCTGTTACTTCCAAGAGCTGATTTAATTACCCCCATGCAGAGACCTCCCAGAGCTGATCCCCCAGCGCCAGTGCAGAGACCTCCCAGAGCTGATCCCCCAGCCCCAGTGCAGAGACCTCCCAGAGCTGATCCCCCAGCCCCAGTGCAGAGACCTCCCAGGGCTGAACCCCCAGCCCCAGTGCAGAGACCTCCCAGAGCTGATCCCCCAGCCCCAGTGCAGAGACCTTCCAGAGCTGATCCCCCAGCCCCAGTGCAGAGACCTCCCAGAGCTGATCCCCCAGCCCCAGTGCAGAGACCTCCCAGAGCTGTTCCCCCAGCCCCAGTGCAGAGACCTCCCAGAGCTGATCCCCCATCCCCAGTGCAGAGACCTCCCAGAGCTGATCCCCCAGCCCCAGTGCAGAGACCTCCCAGAGCTGATCCCCCAGCCCCAGTGCAGAGACCTCCCAGAGCTGATCCCCCAGCCCCAGTGCAGAGACCTCCCAGAATTGATCCTCCAGCCCAAATGCAGAGCCCTACCAGAGCTGATAATCCAACCTCTATTCAAAGACTTCCCAGAACTGAGCCTCCTGTCATGAGGCAGAGCCCTCCCAGAACTGAGCCTCCTGTCATGAGGCAGAGCCCTCCCACAACCGAGCCTCCATCAGAGATTCAGAAGCCTCCCAGAACTGAGCCTCCAGCCGCTTTGCATCCCAGAACTGATTCTCCAACCACTATTCAAAGACCCCTCAGAACTGAGCCTCAAGCCACATTGCAGAGACCTCCCAGAACTGGGCCTCCAGCGTCGATGCAGAGACCTCCCAGAACTGATCCTCCAGGCTCGATGCAGAGACCTCCCAGAACTGATCCTCCAGGCTCGATGCAGAGACCTCCCAGAACTGATCCTCCAGGCTCAGTGCAGAGACCTCCCAGAACTGATCCTCCAGGCTCGGTGCAGAGACCTCCCAGAACTGATCCTCCAGGCTCGGTGCAGAGACCTCCCAGAACTGATCCTCCAGGCTTGATGCAGAGACCTCTCAGAACAGATCCTCCAGGCTTGATGCAGAGACCTCTCAGAACAGATCATCCAGACTTGATGCAGAGACCTCCCAGAACTGATCCTCCAGGCTCGATGCAGAGACCTCCCAGAACTGATGCTCCAGGCTCGATGCAGAGACCTCCCAGAACTGATCCTCCAGGCTCGATGCAGAGACCTCCCAGAACTGATCCTCCAGGCTCGATGCAGAGACCTCCCAGAACTGATCCTCCAGGCTCGATGCAGAGACCTCCCAGAACTGATCCTCCAGGCTCGATGCAGAGACCTCCCAGAACTGATCCTCCAGTCTCGATGCAGAGACCTCCCAGAACTGATCCTCCAGTCTCGATGCAGAGACCTCCCAGAACTGATCCTCCAGCCTCGATGCAGAGTCCTCCCAGAACTGATCCTCCAGCCTCGATGCAGAGACCTCCCAGAACTGATCCTCCAGCCTCGATGCAGAGACCTCCCAGAACTGATCCTCCAGCCTCGATGCAGAGACCTCCCAGAACAGATCCTCCAGACTCGATGCAGAGAGCTACCAGAACAGATCTTCCAGACTCAATGCAGAGACCTCCCAGAATAGATCCTCCAGACTCGATGCAGAGAGCTACCAGAACAGATCCTCCAGACTCAATGCAGAGACCTCCCAGAATAGATCCTCCAGACTCGATGCAGAGACCTCCCAGAACAGATCCTCCAAAATCGTTGCAGAGACCTCCCAGAATAGATCCTCCAGACTCGATGCAGAGGTCTCCCAGAACAGATCCTCCAGACTCGATGCAGAGGTCTCCCAGAACAGATCCTCCAGACTCGATGCAGAGACCTCCCAGAACAGATCCTCCAGACTCGATGCAGAGACCTCCCAGAACAGATCCTCCAGACTCGATGCAGAGACCTCCCAGAACAGATCCTCCAGGCTCGATGCAGAGACCTCCCAGAACAGATCCTCCTGGCTCGATGCAGAGACCTCCCAGAACAGATCCTCCAGGCTCGATGCAGAGATCTCTCAGAACAGATCCTCCAGGCTTGATGCAGAGACCTCCCAGAACAGATCCTCCAGGCTCGATGCAGAGACCTCCCAGAACAGATCCTCCAGACTCGATGCAGAGACCTCCCAGAACAGATCCTCCAGACTCGATGCAGAGACCTCCCAGAACAGATCCTCCAGACTCGATGCAGAGACCTCCCAGAACAGATCCTCCAGACTCGATGCAGAGACCTCCCAGAACAGATCCTCCAGGCTCGATGCAGAGACCTCTGAGAAGAGATCCTCCAGACTCGATGCAGAGACCTCCCAGAACAGATCCTCCAGACTCGATGCAGAGACCTCCCAGAACAGATCCTCCAGCCCCAATGCAGAGACCTCCCAGAAGTGATCCTCCTGCCCTGATGCAAAGGCCTCCCAGAACTGATGCCCCATCCTTGATGCAGAGACCTCCCAGAACCGATCCCCCAGCCTTGATGCAGAGACCTCCCAGAACCGATCCCCCAGCTTTGATGCAGAGACCTCCCAGAACCGATCCCCCAGCTTTGATGCAGAGACCTCCCAGAACCGATCCCCCAGCCTTGATGCAGAGACCTCCCAGAACCGATCCCTCAGCCTTGATGCAGAGACCCCCTAGAACTGATCCTCCAGGCTTAATCCAAAGACCTCCCAGAAGTGATCCTCCTGCCCCAATTCAAAGACCTCCAAGAACTGACCCCCCTGACCAGATGCAGAGGCCTCCTAGAGCTGACCCTCCTGCCCCAAAACAAAAGTCTGCAGGAATTGATTCTCCTGCTTTTATGCAGAAGCCTCCAAGAGTTGATCCCATAACCGTCAAAAATGATTCTTCTGAACTAGTCCAGAGAACCCTTCAATCCAGTCTTTCAAGACCAGTGCAGGACCCCTCCCATACAGGTTGTCCAGCTGTGGTACAAATGCCCATAATTACCAAGCCTCAGCTTGGGGTAAAAACTTCCTCCCCCATGCAGAGAGACTTACGAAATCAGCCACATTCAGGCATGCAGGGACTTGTCAGGACTGAGTCTGTTTTATCTCCCATGGAGAAACCTATAAAGACTGGACCTTCATCTCTCATGCAGAATCCCTCTTGTTCTGGATCAACCATCATAATGCAGAAAAATACCAGTTCTGATACCAGAAACAGAGACGATGCACATACAGCTTACATGTCTCTGGACTCCCCTCAATCTAGTGTGCAAGACGAAGTGGAACACACTGATGACCTATCATCAGGTGGCTTAGTGGGATATGTGAATGAATCTCAGAAAGACCAGAAAAGAGGCAACAGTTATCAACAGCCAGGACCCAATGGAGAAAATCAGTCACCTGGTAAGAATTTAAGCCTTGTTTCAGAAACTACATATACCTAATAATTTTGTGTCATATTGAAAACCATTTCCGTTTTCCTTTGTTTTGCTATTTGGCACTTTTCTAATTTACCTTTTGTTTCTTGGATTTAAAAAGATGTAGGTCTGCTGGTGCGAAACACTTTAGGAGCCGGGAGATTCTTGTCACTAGGGCCCTCCAGTCCAGATGCAAAAGTTTATGATGTTGCAGAAGAAGATGAAGGATTGTATATCACTTTAGGTAGGTATTAATTTTTGTCAATGGTTGTTTATTTACAGACAAACAGCAGACATGTGCATGCCAAAATGTCACATTTTTATTTAGTAAAATCTAAAGGAAAGTTTGCTTTAAAGGGACAGTAAACTTTTATGATTCAGATAGAGCATGCCATTTTAAACAACTTTCCAATTACTTCTTTTATTACATTTACTTTGTTCTCTTGGTATCTGTTAATGAAGAGTAAAAACTAGGTAGGCTCCTAAGAGCTCAGAAGTGTGCACGTATCTTTAGTATTCTATGGCAGCAGTGTTGTGCAACATATTCTAACAAAGCTATAAAAAATGTTGCAAAACACTGCTGCCATATATAGTACTAAAGACACGTGGAAGACAAAATTGGAAAGTTGTTTAAAATTGCATGCACTTTCCTAATCATGAAAGTTTAATTTTGACTTTACTGACCCTTTAAGACCTGTGAGTGCTTACTAGTTTATGAGTTCCTGAGCCAGGATGTTGATTGAGAATGTTGTTATACATGGTTTGCAGAGCAACTAGGCATGAAGAGTGTTGGAGTGAGTGATTGATCTTGTAGTTCAATGTAACAAATGCACGGAATAAAACAGGCATACTGGTAAATATATTAAAGTGAAGGTAAATTTTCTACTAATGGACTACCGCAATGCATTGATCCATGATCCAGCTATCTAGTCGTTAACTTTTTTCTTTTTCTTTATCTCATATTTTTTTTTATATATATAACATTTTAATGAAAGCAATTACCGTATCTTACTGCAACTCATCACCAGCACCACTTCCTTGTTTTCTATTTTGGACGTTGTGAGCAGTCCCACTTGCTCTCTACGTCGGCCTTAAGCGTGTTCACGATAGTCACAATCATCTGCGCATGCGTATACTAACTTCTTCCTCGCATGCATCAAAACTTACGCAAGCGGTCTGGTTGTTTTTTTGTATCGGGTTGTATAAATTCAAAATATACATGCGCGTCTCATGAACGAACATGAGAAACTGTTATATCGGAAGTTTAACGCATGTGCAGTACGATCGAGTGACGTTTAGAGTAGGAGCTTCATTCCCCCGGGGGGAAAACGGCCATTGAACGATTGAATAGGACTAGCCTGTCAATCACTTGAAATAAATGGCGGGCGGAGGATAGAACGTTAAAAGATGGTAATTAGAAGTTAAAAATAAAGAATATTTATATAGGAGTGTTAATAAATGATGAATGAAGGTTAAGCTATTTTTGGAAAAGGAATAGAAACGCGTAAGCGAGACACACAGACTTGACCTTCACTTTAAGTATATGGTGGTAGTAAAAAATGGACTTTGCAATTAGGTAGATGTTTTGCTTTTACAAAATATCTGAAGAACGTTAATCAGGACTGTTGTACAAATGATTAGTTTGTTTCCATAAAGGGGAGGAGGAAAGGAAATAAATCACTAAAGCTAATGTTAAAGGGACATAGAAGTCAAAATTAAAGTTTCATAATTTAAATAGAGAAAAAAATAAAAAAAATAAATCACTATTACAGTTTGTCTGATCAAATTTACATTCTTCTCTCAGTATGCTTTGTTGAACCTTTTTTATTTTCCATGACAGAATATCTAGGTAGGTTAATGTTTGTGTCTTGAGCACTATGTGGCACCAGTATTTGCAACAATATATAACTTTGTTACAAACATTGTTTTCATATGTGAAGGAAAGCTAATCTTCTACATTTTAAGAGTAGTAGTATAAAACAATGGTATTTTAATCCATCATTCAAGTCAGTTGTATCACTCAGATGGCTGAAAACAAAATTAACACCCACTCGTACCATACCTGCCTTTCCCTGAGTGTAATTGTTTCTCCACAAAATATCCCACACATAATTTAGGTTGCATGTTTAAGCTGTATTATGACATGTAAATATTGCCTAAAGGACATGATATTGATGTTTACACTTGGTCCCAACCCCTTTGCAAACTGTCTTATTTTACTAATGCAAATATTCTGAAATCCAAACCTTTTACGATCCCAAGCAATTTGGGTAAATTAATTTTCTTCCTGTATTTGTTTAGGCCCTTAAAAGGTGGTTAAACATGTAGTGGACGTCAGCTCTAGAGCAGCAGTGCATTACTAGGACCTAGCTGAAGCCACTAAACACCAGCTAGTTCCCAGTAGCCGTTGCTGCTCCGGAATTGATTTTGAAACTGTGCTAAACTGAAGTATCAGTTGCTTACCAACTTGCTGTTCTCAGAGCTGTTGGTGGATGTGGGCAAGAACGTAGAGCATCCTACTGCACACTTGTTTGGAGTCACACGATTAAGTATGTTTGTGTAGAATATTTCAAAATCGTTTCTTAAACCCCATACATAGTGGGATATGATAGTAAATGTGCTTGTTCTGTTGTTCGACTAATCCTTTTATTAACTTTAACAGAAGTGGATGATCTGGAAGATGAAGAGAAAAAGAAGAGGAAGAGATATATGTCAGCAAAGAGGAAACGGGATGCAGAACTTCAAGCGACTTTACCCTGTGACATAGATCCAACCCTAGATCAAAAACTGGAGGATGGAGCAAAGCATCACAATCTAACTGTTGTGAATGTCCGCAACATCTTACACGTGAGTGATCAGTGTTGTCTTCTGCACAGGAGGTTGTATCTTACAAATTAAAGGCCTATTATATGCTGCTGAGTATATGGGGCAGTAGAGCCTTCCATGTGCCTTATGGGCTTGTGCTTGTTTTGTTTAATAGTGTACCTTTGTTGTATGAAGAAGAGACTACTATATTTTCAACACTTTAGGCTTGCTACAGGCAATGTAAAAATTTGAATGTATGCTGTTGTACTGAATGTAGTATAAAGTACCTTACACAGGGCAGTGCTGTTTTGTGATAATTTACCCCCCCACACACACACACAACCCCCCCCCCCAAAAAAAACCCCAGCAAAACAATAAAAGCACAAAGAAACCATCAACATAACAAAACTTAGGACATTATTTTTGTCTCCTTTAATCCTCCTACTGACATAGTACCAAGCAGAGAGGAAACACTTCAGCTTGCTTAGGGATGTTTAGGAGGTCCCCCTTAGTGCTGTTTTATTAACGTACCTATTTCATGAGAAGGCACTTTAATAAAAACAGGATAAAAACACTTCCCTGGCTGTCATTTTTTAATGTCTTTAGGATACAGCTGACATGCAAGTGTTTTGTCATCTTGTTAGCATTTGGAAAAACACATTTTTTTTACAGTATTTGCAAATTGCATTTTTTTTTCTCAGAAAGAACTGCACTGTGTAAATCAGTGCTTGACAAATTTGTCCAAAATTTAGGAGCCAGCAGGAAAAATTAAGAGCCAACAATTATTAGGCAGTCATGTAAATATTATATATGTTTTAACTTCTTTTTCCAAGCCATCACATTTACTAACTTGTCTTTATAGTCTTTTAATATATGTGATGGTATTTTTTATGTTACTTTTAAATGGTTAGCTCAAATTCACTCCCAATCTACACTGAGGTTCAGCACACACTGTCCTAAGTATTAATATGCATTAATAAAGTTTTAGTACCTCCTTGTGATATTTCAATTAATGTTTATTGAAGAAAAAAAAACTGTTAAATCAAACTGCAGCAAATATCTCTGCTGAATATTATTGCTTTAAAAGGTAGTATAATATTGGTCACACAGAGCTTAGAAATGCTTGATTCACTGACATACATTTACGTTACTGCTATCAAATACCATATCTATTTTGGCTTTATAAGAGAATATTACATTTATCACAGAGAGCTTAAATAATTAAGTAGAAATGTTAAGTGGTATGAATGTGCAGTATTACTGCTGTCTGGTACCATGTGTCTCACTAAAGGGACAGTCAACACCAGAATTTTTGTTGTTTTAAAAGATAGATAATCCCTTTATTACCCATTCCCCAGTTTTGCATAACCAACACAGTTATAATAATATACTTTTTACCTTTGTGATTACCTTGTATCTAAGCATCTTCTGACAGCCCCCTGATCACATGACATTTTATTTATTATCTATTGACTTTTTTATTAGCCAATTAGTGCAGTGTCTGCCACAATCCACGGGCGTGCTCACAATGTTATCTATGGGGTTTACCTGAACTAGCTCTCCCCTCCTGTGAAAAGCAAATACAAAAGCATGTGATTAGAGGCGGCCTTCAAGGGCTTAAAAATTTTCATATGAGCCTTCCTAGGTCAAACTTTCAACTAATAATACTAAAAGAACAAAGCAAAATTGGTGATAAACGTAAATTGGAAAGTTGTTTAAAATTACATGCCTTATTTGAAACATGAAAGTTTTTTTTGGACTTGACTGTCCCTTAAGTGTAAAATAGCAGCCTATATTCCTAAAAATCAAAGGTGGAGCATTCTTTGGCTGTCTCCCCAGAGCACAATTGCAACAAATGTAGCCAAATGCAGTAACGTTCTCAAACAGGAGTCTGAATTAACTTGTGCAGCACTTTTCTATGTTACTTCTCAAAAACATGATTTACCATTCACTCCCCACTGGCCCCTGTCTAGCCGTGGCTTTATTTGAAAAAAGCATCTCATTGTGCAGAACTCAGGAGGAGGTAATGACGCCGCACTGCAGCCTGCCCTGTTTGTTTCCAAAGTAGCCCAGTTTCATACAGCACTGTGCACAACTAAAGCTACTTCCTATCCCAATGCTTTATTATGCAGGGCAGGCTGCAGTGCGGCGTCATTACACTACTACCAGTGGTAACCTCCTCCTGAGTCCTGCCCAACGAGATTCTTTTTTTTAATAAAGCCACGGACTGACAGGGAGCCAGGGAAGGGTTTGTTTTAACAGGGCGAACTAACAGGAGAACTTGACTCTCACGTTGCGGCGCAACAACAAAGATCATGTGGACATCCCACAGAACTGCAACCCCTCTACCTGCGCGGCATTCTGGGGCTTGTAGTTGAGCTTATTGCTGCCTAGAAAGTAACTAGCTGCACCGGGCTATATTTAGATGCGGCTCATAACTGTAAATAGCAGTAGGTGAGACAAGTGGCAGGACACTTGGGGGATTAAAATATGGGCGCCAGGGGGTTAATTTCAAGGCGCCTAGGCGCCCGGATTTGTCGAACACTGATGTAAATGTTTCCAAATGCTGGATGTTGGTCTCACATTTTTTACTGAGAAGATGAAAAAACAACAACAAATTAGCGGCCAGATTACAATTAAACACTAAGCTGTGATGGGGAGCACAATATTAATAGGAATCAAGTCATCATTTAGATAATGTTTATGAAGATAAACTAATGCAGTTAAAATATGGTTCAATTTTCAGATTTCAGAGGAATTTAAACTATTACCTTTTAACTAAGGCCTAACTGAGAGGACAGAAACCGTTCATCATCATATATATCATCTATACTAACAAGATGGAGCCTGCAAGCAAAATAAACTGAAACCTTTTCCCTGCAGTGTCCCTAGAGACAAATGCATATTTCTTTTATTTGAGAATTGCATCCTTAGTATTTGAATTGTATTCCAGGATTTGCTTTTCTTCAGGGTACAGGAATTACAGTGATTTGAGACTTTACATAGTCTCATAAGTGTCCAATTTTTACATTGTTGTTTTTTTTTTTTCCCTGGACTTTCCCATCTCTGAAAGATACTGATTGTGTTTAATTTAGAAAACTATTGTTTGTAGGTCTTTCACTACCTGTAGATTCAGTATGTTTCGTGCCTTGGGTAGGTCATGACAGCAGAGTAGTAGAATGGAAGTTTCCTACCATACAATCCATATATTTGTCTCATGTGCAAGAGCTGATGGTTACATGAGTTTCTTTTAAGCTGCTATTTCATTTTGATTGCAATGACACAAATGCACATTTCCTAATTTTCCCCGTGATGACTACCATTGTTTTACATAATCCTCCCATACTTTTTTTTTTAACCAATATTTCCAGACATAATAGATGGGGGGGGGGGGGGGGGGGGAAATTAGATAGTATCTGTTTAAATTAGCCAGGTTCAGCAACCTAAAGTCGTACTTTAGATGTACTTTGCTCTATCTGTCAATAAAAATGTGATCAAAGCTAAATGTCAATCAAATGGAAAGATCTATATATATATATATATATATATATATATATATATATATATATATATATATATATATATAAAACACCGGGCACGGAGCTCTAACGGCAGAGGCATGCAGCTCAAACACGTGACCACCCTGCTGGCACCCCAGAACATGTTGTCTTGAGAGAGGCTCAAGGTTGAGCTGAAATGTCGACATCTGATTTTAAGAATATTTGTGAATAAAGTTTATACGTTTTAAATCCTGCGACTGCCCCTATTTGAGTAACTATACTATTTTAATTAATAATTGTGGATTGCACCCGGGTTATATGAGATCTTCAAGAGGTGGAGTGCTTGGCCACAGATATATATATATATAACGTGTGTGTGCAAGAGCAGTAGAATAATTGTATAGAAAATTAGCAAATCTAGGCAGTGTCCCCGCTTGCTTTCTCCAGAAGTACTCTGTATGCATTGTTGCTAATGCACCTGGGAACTCTGGGAGCGATATACACTACCTCATGTATTTTGCTTCCATGTGCAATCCCTGTTATGGGGTGGGTGCAGCAAATAAACTAATAAACTTGAAACAGCTGTCCAAAAGTTGTTTAAGTGAATGTAAACTTTCAGCAATTAGTGCCCGGTTTTTAAAAATATTATTAAAAACAGGGGCACTTACATTGATGAAAGTTTACATTGCACCATATTTGTAGAAATACCTTTTACTTCTCCAAAGCCGGATCGCTGATCCCCCCGCCTCAGTTCCTCTGTGCTTACGTCAGAAATGACGAAACTGCCTTCCTCCAATCTTGGCTTCCCCCTCCCCCCAGAGTGTCCATCTCGTGATGCCCTGCTGTGATTGGAAGAAGACGGTTTTGTCATTGCTGTGTAAGTACAGCAGGAAGAAGCAGGCAGGGGATCGGGATCCGGCTTTGGAGAAGTAAAAGGTAAGTATTTCTACAAATACGGTGCAATGTAAACTTTTATCAATGAAAGTGCCCCATTTTTTAATAGTATTTTGCAAAATCCGGGCACTAATTGCTGAAAGTTTACATTCACTTTAACTCTCATCAGCAGAAGATAGGTTTGATTTGCTGCTTGGTGAAGCTTATTTCCAGAGATAAAGCAATATGAGAGTTAAGAAACCTGAAACAGATGTCCAGGGGATTGCAGCCATGCACTGCTGGGATCTAACTGGTGATTGGTGGCTATACACATTTGGCTTTTGTCATTCGCTCACCAAATGTGTTCAGTAGTTCATTGATACTCTGGAGCTGGGGTCGATCACAGTCTTCAGAAAACTTTAATGATTTTTCTACAGAATTCAGTATTAAAGTCTATCTGGATTTTTATAGCTAAATAATTTGATAAGCTTTTCTTAAGGATTGTGAAAGACCCCCATAGTTATATGCAAGCACTAGTGCAATAAATAAAATTCTCTTTTTTTGCTCTTCTATGTCACTTTAACTGTATGTTGTGATATGTTACATTAGTGGTTAGCTCTATGTTATGGTTCCAAGCAAACACTGCTGCTGATCCAATTAGCTGGGCTTGTTGCATGACCCAGCGTTGCGACTAGCGTTGCTCATTGGATCAATGGCAGTTTCTGCTTGGAACCTGGAGTGCTCTAGAAATTCAAAATTAAACTTGCATGATTCAGATAGAGCATGTCATTTTAAGACACTTTTAAATTCACTTCTATTTTCAAATGTGCTTCATTCTCTTAGTATCCCTTGTTAAAAAATGAATATGCACATATACACTAGTGGGAGCTGCTGCTAATTGGTGCCTGCACACATTTGTTTCTTGTGATTGGCTAAATAGATATTTTCAGCTTCCTGTCAGTAGTGCAATGAAGAACATTTGATAATAGAATTAAATTGGAAAGTTGTTTAAAATTGTATGTTCTATCTGAATCATAAAAGAACATTTTGGGGTTTACTATCCCTTTTAATGTATTTAACCCTTTTGCGGGGTCACTAGTGATAAAATGACTTGCTTTATAATGATCCTTGAATGTTTACTCCGTTAATATAGTTATGTATGCTTCCTGTAGGAGGTGATCACTAATGAACACGTTGTGGCAATGATGAAAGCAGCAATTACTGAGACTGAGGAAATGCCAATGTTTGTAAGTTTATCTATATTTGTATATATAAATAGAAAACATCTATTTATTTTTACTCTTTTGCTCTCTCCCCCTTCTCTTTTGCTCTCTCCCCCCTTCTCTTTTGCTCTCTTCCCCCTTCTCTTTTGCTCTCTTCCCCCTTCTCTTTTGCTCTCTCCCCTTCTCTTTTGCTCTCTCCCCCTCTCTTTTGTGCTCTCTCCCCCTCTCTTTTGTGCTCTCTCCCCCTCTCTTTTGTGCTCTCTCCCCCTCTCTTTTGTGCTCTCTCCCCCCTCTCTTTTGTGCTCTCTCCCCCTCTCTTTTGTGCTCTCTCCCCCTCTCTTTTGTGCTCTCTCCCCCTCTCTTTTGTGCTCTCTCCCCCTCTTTTGCGCTCTCTCCCCCTCTCTTTTGCGCTCTCTCCCCCTCTCTTTTGCGCTGTCCCCCCCTCTTTTGCTTTCTCTCTCCCCTCTCTTTTGCTTTCTCTCTCCCCTCTCTTTTGCTCTCTCTCCCCTCTCTTTTGCTGTCTCTCTCTTGTTTTCTCTATCCCCCCTCTTTTGCTCTCTCTCTCCCCCCTTTCTTTTGCTCTCTCTCCCCTCTGTTTTGCTGTCTCTCCCCTCCTCTTTTGCTTTTTCTCTATCCCCCCTCTTTTGCTCTCTCTCACCTTTCTTTTGATCTCTTTCCCCGCTCTCTTTTGCTGTTTCTCTCCCTCTCTTTTGCTGTATCTCTCCCGCTCTCTTTTGCTCTCTCTAACCCCCCCTCTTTCACTCTCTCCCCTCTCTTTTTTTCTCTCTCTCCCCTCTCTTTTTTTCTCTCTCTCCCCTATTTTTTTCTCTCTATTTTGCTGTCTCTCTCCCTCTTTTGCTCTCTCTCTCCCCCTTCTTTTGCTCTCTCCCCCTCTCTTTTGCTGTCTCTCTCCCCCTCTCTTTTGCTGTCTCTCTCCCCCTCTCTTTTGCTGTCTCTCTCCCCCTCTCTTTTGCTGACTCTCCCCCTCTTTTGCTCTCTCTATCCCCCTTTTTTGCTCTCTCTTTCTTTCTCTCTCTCTCACTCTCCTGTCTTTTGCTCTCTTTCCCCCTCTTTTACTCTCCTTCTCCCCCCTTTTTTTGCTCTCTGCCCTCTCTCTCTTGCTGTCTCTCTCCCTCTCTTTTGCTCTCTCTATCCCCCCTCTTTTGCTCTTTCTCCCCCCTCTCTTTTGCTCTCCCCCCCCCCCTCTCTTTTGCTCTCTCTTCCCCCCCCCCCCACTCTTTTGCTGTCTCTCCCCCCCTCTCTTTTGCTGTCACCCCCCCTCTCTTTTGCTGTCTCTCCCCCCTCTCTTTTGCTGTCTCTTCCCCCCTCTCTTTTGCTGTCTCTCCCCCCCTCTCTTTTGCTGTCTCTCCCCCCTCTTTTTTGCTGTGTTCTCCCCTCTCTTTTGTGCTCCCCCCCCTTTCTTTTGCGCTCCCCCTCTCTTTTGCGCTCTCCCCCCCCCTCTCTTTTGCGCTCTCCCCCCCCTCTCTTTTGCGCTCTCCCCCCCCCCTCTCTTTTGCGCTCTCCCCCCTCTCTTTTGCTCTATCCCCCCTCTCTTCCCCCTCTCTTTTGCTCTCTCCCCCCTCTTTTGCTCTCTCTTCTATCTTCCCCCCTCTCTTTTGCTCTCTCTTCCCCCTCTCTTTTGCTTTCTATATCTACCCTCTTTTTGCTCTCTCTCTCCCCTTTCTTTTGCTCTCTCTCCCCTTTCTTTTGCTCTCTCTCTCCTTTCTTTTGCTCTCTCTCTCCCCTTTCTTTTGCTGTCTCTTCCCCCTCTTTTGCTCTCTCTACCCACCCTCTTTTGCTCTCTCTAGCCCCCCTTTTTTGGGCTCTCTCTTTCACCGCCCCACCTGGCCCCGCCCACATCACACCCGGGCCCACACGTGCCTGACCCCGCCCTGTCATGCCGACCCCGCCCCTGTCACGCCCGGTCGGCCCCAGATGCTGGGAGGTTAGTCTTCTGAAGGCCAGGTGTGTTTGTCCTTGCGCAGTCTCTACAACACACGTGGCCTTTTATATTATAGGATACCATTTCAGCTATAAAGTGCCCAATTACGTATTTCTGTTTGAATAATTTAAGAGCAAGTTTTTCAAAATTTTATTAGTATCTAAACACACATTAGCATATATGGTCAAAAAAGAAGCAGTATCCAGGATACAATTTCAAAGCACAATGGGAACATACATAAATTATAATAATTTACAATCCATCAAATAACATAGGAGAAAACAATGAAAGTAAAATAAATATCTTGGTCCTCCCTGATTATGTTTACTAGTGAGAAGCCCTCTCCCAAGGGGCGTGGACAGAATTGACCACTACACTGGTTACCTATAATGGCAACCTATACCTATTCTCCTTATCCTCCTAGTTCTTTCCAGATATCTAAAATGATCTCCTAGACATCCAGTTGATCAGTACAAAAATAACGGTATCTCTCTAGTGTGGTGTACCTGCTTTTCCACAAAGAGAGGGAGAAGCCATTTTTTATCCATTGTCGCAGTATCAATTGTGTAGCGCTATTTGATAAAATCCTAAATAATATCAATTTGCATTGGATTCGTGGTGGAAGGTTTGCTATTTATTATATTTATTATCACATTAATCATGTCCACCAAATATTTTATGATTGGGCATGTTCTTATATTTTTTTATTACAATATATTATTCTTTTTGTATACTGCACCCAGATTATTATTTTTTTTGTTGTTGTTAACTTTTTCAGGCCAAGGGAAAGACTAAATTGAGATTAATTTTTTTATTATGGTACTGAATAATATGTGTAAATGTTGTATTTGTTCATTTGTTTTGTTCTGTGAATTATTGAATGTCAAGCATAATATTTCAACTTTGTAATCCATTTGTCTAAGGGATAGCAAGCAAGAAATGTTTGCACACATCATGGGCAATCATGAAAATATGGGCAAGATTAGGTTCTGAAATAAACTGGAACTTTTGTTGCCATTTTAATTTTTGGGCCGGGCTTACTTAAATTTTTGTGTGCACAGCTAAGTCTTCAATTTTGATGGCTCCAATAGTAAACCCGTATTCTCCTCAGGACCTTTTTAATGTGTTCACCAGTCGGCTGTTTTTACTGAACGTACAAAAAGTGCAGCACTCGTGGGACACTTAGAGATAAAAACTTCAAATTTTATTTCACATCATAAAAAAGTTGAGGTGTGGATCAGGGTTAATTCCCTGATCCACACCTCAACTTTTTTATGATGTGAAATAAAATTTGAAGTTTTTATCTCTAAGTGTCCCACGAGTGCTGCACTTTTTGTACGTTGATTGATTCTTGCGGCTTACACTCAGCCGCGCTGGATTTGCACCTCACGGGGCTGTGTTGAACTTACCCTATCAGCTGGGTGGCACATGACTCTCCTCTCAGCGTCACGCTCTGCAGCGGCCTAGTCTCCTTACTCCCGTGTTTTTACTGAACACCTGACTAAAATATTAGCCAATATTACGCTAAAATTAGCTAATATTAAAATTTTTCAGTGTTGCACAAATTATTATTAAATAAATTTGAATATTTATTGTTAAATTATGCAGTTGTTTTGTGCTTTGGATAGCAGAACATTTTATAATATTAAAGTGTTTCGCTGCCTGGCTACTTTACAATGGCACCCTTCTGGCAAAATTGTCCATGGAGAACACTGTATCCCATGCTTTATTTCTGTCGATAATTCTGTTGTGTATTAGTGTGTTTTTTGTGTGTTTGCATTACATTCATTTAATCTTTTTCAGGAGCCAAAAATGACTCGTTCGAAGCTGAAGGAAGTTGTGGGAAAAGGAGTGGTGAGTTAGAGGAGAATATTACTTGTCTTCTATATAATTATCACATGTTAGAACCAGAGGTGTAATTCTAGGATCCATTGACTTCCTGCTTTAGGGTATCCCTTTTCTGTCCCAAACTTCTTTAAAATCAACTTCTATAAAGATAGAGAAATAGAACCTAAAATCCCAATTTGTTAAATGCAAGTCTATGCTGTAGCCTTTTATTAAATGGTGTACCATTTTATACCTTAGGTCATCCCAACATGGAATCTCTCGCCCATAAAGAAGGCTAGTGAGATCAAGGTGAGTATCATGATTCTTGCTGAGTGTGACTGTTGTGGCTTAAAGGGACAGTGTAGTCAAAAACAAAAGTGGATGATTTAGATGAAGCATTATGTGTAGGTGAACTTTACACGGTACATGTATAACAAGTTTTGCAGCTACAGCCCTTAAACATGAGAAGGGCTTTTCTGTTTTTTTTTTTTTTTGCTTATGACTCTGTACGTAATGCTGACTCTTTACAGAGCATGCTCACAGCAAGGTGGCACTAGCTGAGATGCCTGGCTTTTTGATGCAGGATGTGCAGAGCTAAGAAACATTCATTTTTTTATTTAAATCAGAACAGCAGCACAAACAGACTCATAAAGAAAGTTAAAAGCCAGCAGCCCGCTCTGCTCATTACTTGTGCTTCCCTGCAAGGCTGCACCGGTTTATCACGGTAGTAAATTAGCCACTGCAGACACCGGAGCTTAAAGGGATATGAAACCCCTTTTTTTTTCATGATTCACGTAGAGCATGCAATTTTAAACAACTTTCTAATTTACTTTAATTAGCAATTTGTCTTCATTCTTTTGCTATCTTTTGTTGAAAAGTAGGAATGTATGCTTAGGAGCCGGAATATTATCCATTTGCAAGAGCACCAGATGGCAGCAGTATTTTCTGATTTGTAGTGCTCCAGATGGCTACCTATGTATCTCTTCAGCATCTTTAACACAGACTATCATGGAAACAAAGTAAACACAAATCTTTTTTTTTTAAATTGTATGCTCTGAATCACAAAATATATTTTTGGGGTTTCATATCCCTTTAATATCTAACTCCTCACACACTGCTTCTGTGAAATAGATGATTTGTAAGAAGTCTAGGGCATTATATGTATCTAATCTGTATGTATGTTATATACATGATGTTGGAGTGTGAAGGTAAAAACCTCACTTTGTTTTCCACTTCCCACTGCTGTCATCTGTCATATCATACTTAAAGATTCATGTCATACTTTTATGATTCAGATGTAGTGTGCAAATAAAAATAAAAAAACTACTTTCTAGTTTACTTCCATTCTGAAAAAATGGGCACAGTCTTTTCATATTGCACACTTTCTGAGGCACTAGCTCCTAATGAGCATGTGGAAGAGTTCAGCTCATACTTATAGGCCTGTGATTGGCTGATAGCTGTCACATGATGTAGGGGGCAGGGAAATGGAAGGACATTTTTTAATTTGACAGAAAGCAATCTACTGCCCATTTGTAATCCAGAGTAAATGCTATTGCATTATCTTTTTTATTATGCATTTGTCGATTACTCAGTCCTACTGTAATTAATTGTTCCTTAACTGTGGCTATAAATATTATATTATTATTGATTACCTTAAACTTATCTTTGGTTCTCTGCAAAAAAAAAGTCTATAACCATTATTAATTATAATTGTGCTGTACAAATCTCTATAGCTAAGATTTGTTTAGAGCTGTAAAAACCATCGGTTTTTATATTCAGTTCATAATGTCAGTGTTAGATTAAAAAAAATGCAACCAAGCTAATCTTGTCTTCTAAAGTAGGCAAGGCTTTCCATTGTAATTTTGTAAGCAAAATCACCATTGTTTTGCAGTTAGTTTTCTTTTCACTGAGGCCAAATAGGGACAGATATGGTTTCATGATTCAGATAGAGCATGAACTTAAAAGCAACTTTCTAATTTACTCCTATTATTACATTTTCTTAATTCTCTTGGTATCTTTATTTGAAATGCTAGAATGTAAGTTTAGATGCCGGCCCATTTTTGGTGAACAACCTGGGTTGTTCTTGCTGATTGGTGGATAAATTCATCCACCAATAAAAAAAGGGCTGTCCAGAGTTCTGAACCAAAAAAAATCTGGGATGCCTTCTTTTTCAAATAAAGATAGCAAGAGAACGAAGAAAAATTAATAATAGGAGTAAATTAGAGAGTTGCTTAAACTTGCATGCTCTATCTGAATCACAAAATAAAAAAATTGGGATCAGTGTCCCTTTTAAGCTGTTAAAGTCAACTGTGTGAACTTCAGTTCTCAGAAAGGGAATACCCACAATTTTCAGAATAGTTACATGAAAAGGAGACAAAATAAATAGAGCATTCTGCAAAGTTTTCCTATTAACATAATTTTAAACTCCCACTCTGTCCCTTTCCCCCTCTGGTTCTCTTTATCTCTCTCCTGCCCCCCCCCCCCCTTCCCCCAATTGCCTTTAAAACAATCTCGTAGGGGCCACATGGTATTGACAAGGGATCTTATAGAATTTTGGCGGACCATGGAGCTTCAGATAATTGGACTCTCGCTCTCTGCTGTCATACTCATGCAATGTACTTATATCTTGATCACGTATTGTCTTCTCTTTCATTCCTTATTCCAGCCACCTCAGTTTGTTGACATTCCTCTGGAAGAGGAAGATTCATCTGATGAAGAGTACCAACCTGAAGAGGAAGAAGAAGATGAGACTGCTGAGGAGGTCAGTATAGAATTGCAGGAGGCAGCATAATATTGCCTCTGTTGATAGCGTGATATGTTGCAACACTTTTTTATTGGTTTGCTTAGCTAGAATTTCTATTACTCTAAGACTGAGAAAGTTGTAACAGTTGCCAGTAAAAAAATGCTTTTTATGCTGATACTGTTGACTGCCAGGTGTTATAAAACCTAGGGGCATCAAGGGGCCATTTCCTATATGTCTTTATTTTTTGAACCCTGTTTTGATTAGGCTCAGTTAAAGGACATTAAACACTAAATTCTAGGCAAAGATTAGCATGAGAATAATATACAGAAGTATATTTTTTAATATTAGTTGTTTAATGAAAAAAATGATCAGGCTGCACTCTTATACACTTGCAGTCGTGGACAGGGAAGGCCACATATTTAAAGAGGCAAGTCCAGCCATGGGAATAAAATAATGATATTTATTTTTTCTTGAGGGTCTAAGTAAAAGCAGACTTTAACCCTCATGAAAAAATAAATATGATTATTTTATGTCTGTTGCTGTACTTGCAAAGTCAGATATACTTCAGCACCAGTGGCTATCTGTGTGCAAGCTGAAAGAGCCACCGCTGGAAGACTCCAACACAATCCAAGATCAATAACTTCAGCAGCACAGCAAAGGTAAGTAATATTCCAGCTTTATTTAGTACCAGGAGGAAAATATACTTTTTCCTCCTGGTACTAAATAAAGCTGGAATATTACTTACCTTTGTTGCTGTACTTGCCTCTTAACATATGTAAAATTAGGAGATAGGGAAACGCAAAAAATCAAACACACTCTATATCCACTCACGGTAACCTGTCTCTTTCCTAGACAGGGATATAATAATTAAGCTAAACACTGGGTGTGAGGGTGCTAAAAAAGCTAGAGGTGTGGTTCCTCAATGGAAAAACAACATTTTGTATAAACACATCTGTTACTTTTATTTTACAGATACAGACTCAATGTTTAAAAATATCTCCAATCTTAATAGCTCTTGTGAATTCATAAAATCTATATATCCTAGTGCATAAATAAAATGGCAATAATCAATTTGTATAAAAACAGCAATCATTATGTAGAAAAATGGGGACGTCTCCCCAGGTATCAGAAATATTGATCCAGTAACAAATCCTGATGGATGTATCAGTCTGAATGACTGTGGCAAGTTTGTACTAACATAAGTTACTGCCAAAGGAATACCTCCAAGAAAAAACAGTCTCCTCTAAAAGGGTACTTTGTCAAAATTACATTGTGTCAGTATAGAACATAAAGCTTTAACGCTATCTCAGCCTTCTTATACAAAGTCTCGTGTGATAGCAGTACCGCTGTGACAACTGTTTATCTTTACCTTTTCAGCAGCTGACCGGTGTCTCACCAAAGGTCTGTGTTGCTGATGTCACTATCCGTTTTGTACTTGCGCAAGTATCTTTGCCGGAGGTATTCTCCAAATAAGTAGCAATCTTCTGTCCCCTGCACTTTAGTACTATATGTACGCAAGGAGTCCTCCCTTAGTTGCAGAGCCCAGATGGCAAAGTTCAATTAAACATCCGTGGATGTTGATAACTTGAGCCAGTTATTTCCCAATTTGTCAGTAATACCAACCGACACTGCAGTGTCGGTTGGTATTACTGACAAATTGGGGAATAACTGGCTCAAGTTATCAACATCCACGGCAGTGGATGCAGTGTCGGTTGGTATTACTGACAAATTGGGAAATAACTGGGTTAAGTTATCAACATCCACGGAAGTTAAATTGAACTTTGCCATCTGGGTTCTGCAACTAAGGGAGGACGACTCCTTGCGTACATTTAGTACTAAAGTGCAGGGGACAGAAGATCGCTACATAGCATATTTGGAAAATCCCTCCGGCAAAGATACTTGCGCAAGTACGAAATGCATAGTGACGTCATCAACCACGGACCTTTGGTGAGACACCTGTCAGCTGCCAAGAAGGTAAAGCTAAATGGTTGTAACAGCGGTACTGCTATCACACCGAGACTTTGTATAAGAAGGTAAAGCTAACGGCTGAGATAGCGTTAAAGCTATATGTTCTATACTGAGACAGTGACATTTTGTCAAAGTACCCTTTCAGAGGAGACTGTTTGTTTTTTCTTGGAGGTATTCTTTTGGCGGTAACTTATGTTGGTACAAACTTGCCACGGTCATTCAGACTGATACATCCATCAGGATTCATTACTGGATCAATATTTCTGCTACCTGGGGAGACGTCCACATTTTTATACATAATGATTACTGTTTTTATACAAATTGATTATTGCCATTTTATTTATGTACTATCATATATAGATTTTATGAATTCACAAGAGCTATTAAGTTTGGAGATTTTTTAAACATTGAGTCTGTATCTGTAAAATTAAAGTACAATATAAAATTGTGTTTTTCCATTGAGGAACCGCACCTCTAGATTTTTTAGCGCTCTCACACCCTGTGTTTATCTTAACATATGTAAACTAGGTTACCTTCTCTGCTGAGGCCAATGAGGAACAGTTAAAATTGGGTTATTAGAGTGTGCAACCAATAGCAGTCTGTGCTTCCACTTTTAACAAGAATTGGAACGGCCACAGTTTTCACAGTTAAATTACATGAAAAAGGGGTAAAAAAATAATAAGAGTGTATTGCAAAGCTGTATTATAACGATTTTATAAAGTAAGAAACAATCCATGTGTGATAGCATGCATAATGTGATTACAGAAACCTGGATTCATGGGGCAATATGAACATTATTAGGGCATTTGTGATTGAGACAAACCACTTGTAGAAAGACACTTGTATGTGACGGTGCATGTAGTTGTCCTAGACAAAGCATTATGTTTAAAACTCTATGTATACTGTTACATGTAAATATGACAGATCTTGTGACAATGCTTGTGTTGTGGTGACCTGCTACTGTGTATATTTTTGGTAGCCTGTGTATTGCGTTAGATCAGCATTTTCAGACACGTGAGCGAATAGTTACCCGGCTTTGTGATGAACACAGCAGTCACATACCCCAGCGTGTGCTTATTATGTTATTTGTTTCTCTCAGAGTTTGTTGGAGAGTGATGTGGAGAGCACATCATCCTCTCCACGTGGTCCGAAACGCCCCAGAGTGCATCACCCATCTGAATCTATGGAGACAGAGGAAGAGGGTATAAAATCCCAGCAGGTAACGTTTTAGAATGTAATACAATCAATATAGACAAATCTTAAAGTGTGTATTTATTTCAAAAACATTGAGCAAATAGATGCAATAACCAACTCATACTAGCATTTCATATGAAAATAAAGGTTGCACAGTGTTTCAGGATTAAAAATCTTGCTCATTTTATGTTAGGGTAAAACAGATGTATGTCATAGTAAAGCAGAAATGGACTGATTTTAGGTTTTTCTCTTTCTTATTCTACAGTACCTTGCCAAATTATTAGACCCATTGGTTAAGATTTGTAATTTTGATATTAATTTCATATTTATTCTTTAAAGCGTTGATTGTTTTTTTTTTAGTTTTGTAACCATTTCTAATTCCATGTTATATTGGCAAAATCTGCAATACATATGTAGGTGTAATTTGATGTAATACTACTAAAATATTTGTTCAATTAACAAATGTATATGTTTTCACATATAGGTAAAGAAAGTGACTTTTCGTTAAAGAAAGTCGGTCAAGTTATCAGTCTGTTAAAGGCAAAAAAAAATTGCAGGACAGGATTGCTGAGATGTAGGTGTATCACGTAGTTCTGTAAAGAATATTAAGAAAAATGGATTGTGAGATTTGTTTGGGAGCAGGGTTTCTGGCAAACAGAGAGAGATCTGTGGCATCACCTGACCGCCAAGTTAAAGTATTGACACAAGTTTGCAGTGTAGAAGCAAACTTGCGAAAAACAATTTGCAAGTAAAAAGATACCTTAATTAATAAAGTGTGCAGCATAAAAGCACAAAGCCGAAAGCAGGCATCCTCAAACCTTGCCCTCCAGAGGTTTTGAAACTACATTTCCCATGATCCTCAGCCAGCATATCAGCTGGCTGAGCACCATGGGAAATGTCGTTCCAAAACCTCTGGAGGGCCAAGTTTAAGGGTGTCTGGCCAAAAGGCTTAAAAATACATGTATGAAGGATCAAAGAAGACAGGAAAGAGACATGTTTCATGCTGGTCCACCGCACTCTGCTTAGCTCAGCCTTCCTTGCAAACCCTTCAGCTTGATGCCTGCATCCTGAATGTGTTTAGTCAAGACTCTGACAGGCAGTTTCCTATTTTGAGTGCATATATATTAAATTATTCTGTCAGTTCTTGGTGTAGTAACACAATGTGAACGCAATCGCCCTTCCGTTTTGGGTTCAAATCATCCCCACAATCCATTTTTTTTCTTTATATTCTTTACAGAACTACGTGATACACCTACAATCTCAACAATTTTGTACTGCAACATGTTTTTTGCCTTCAACAAGCCGATAATATGACCGACTTTCTTTAATGAAAAGTCGCTTTGTTTACCCATCTCTAAAAACATATACATTATAATTTACCAAATATTGAATTTTTGATCAGGAATAAGTGGTCATATGGTGGCAACAGATTTTTACCTTCGGTTGTATTTCACAATTTGATTTTCTTCTGTCACTGTTCTCTTATGTAAAATTATTTTTCTTTTTGTTCCTCAGTTCTCCCTGTCATATTTAAAGGGACATAATACTCATATGCTAAATCACTTGAAACTGATGCAGTATAACTGTAAAAAGCTGACAGGAAAATATCACCTGAGCATCTCTATGTAAAAAAGGAAGATATTTTACCTCACAATCTCCTCAGCTCAGCAGAGTAAGTTCTGTGTAAAAAGTTATACTTCACCTGCTCCCAGCTGCAGGTAAAAATAAAAAATAAAATGAAGAAATGAACAGCAGCCAATCAGCATCAGCAGTGCTGAGGTCATGAACTCTTACTGTGATCTCATGAGATTTGACTTAACTCTCATGAGATTTCATAGTAAGCTTCCTTTACCTGATTTGTGAAATAATATGAAAGTTCACGAGGCTCATCCCCTAAGCTGTCCTAGGACAGACACACTAAAATGCTGCTTAGAAATCCTTTACAATGGGAGGTGGCTACTGAGGAACTTTTGAGGTAAAATATCTTTCTTTTTTACATAGAGATGTTCAGGTGATATTTTCTAGTCAGCTTTTTACAGCTATGCTGCATCACTTTCAAGTGTTTAAACATTTGGGTATTATGGCCCTTTAATACACCACTGTAAGGTGGGGAGGATGAATACAGGACAGGAATGAATTGCCTACAGAAGGCAAAAATTAACAAAGTGTGAGATTTTACACACAGGTCAACAAAGTAGAAATTATGTATTGGTAACTTTTTTTTGTCTAGGCTGCTTAAAATGTTGAAATTAAAAAATAAAGCTTGTTGACGCTTCCCATTCAAAAAGATCTGATATTTTTTATTCCATTTACATGTTAAACATGCGCAAAGCATAAAAATAACAATTACTCATGTATAATACATTAGTGTAACCACATAACAACTGAATAGTCTCCTAGTCTATAATAAAGATAAAGACATTCTTGTTGAAAGATTGGGTTATAATAAGAAAATACCAATCTGGAATTTACGTTTTAATCTTTATTAAATTCCTATTGGCCTTTGGTCCATTTTAGCACTACTAACAGAAAATTTGGGTTATTTTCATTATATTTGCAGCCTGACACCATTCCTGATATTCTTTTTGGTACAAATTAGGTTTAATGGACATTCAATTGAATTACTTTTTTTTTTTTTTTTTTTTTTTTTTAAATCATGGTTCTGGTGCATTCTTTCGACCTACTATCCTTTCGTAGTGAACAGAGTTGTATTTTTGTCCCATATCTCTGTCCTTTTAAATGTGAAAGAACATTGTTTTGTATTGTTTCTCTTGTCCATGTTAGGTTCTACTTGCTTATTATAATCATTCTTTTATAGATTACCAGAGTGGCACCTTTTAGACACATTAGTGCAGAAGTTGTTCCTATGGGGCCCCCTCCTCCCCCTCCTAAACCAAAGAACATAAAGGACAGTACCTTTATGGAGAAACTGCACGCAGTGGATGAGGAACTGGCTAGTACTGCAGTGTGCTTGGATTCTCTGCAGGTGAGTGGATGCTTCATGAGTAGGTATTCTCACATAATAATAAAGGTTAATTATCATTATTACATTTATAATTAATTATTAATATATCATTTTAAATTTAAAGGAGTGAATAATTTTGAAAAGGTGGACCATGCTCCTGCAAACATTAACTAAGCATTTTCCTTTTCTATGGCAGTCCCTTGATGATAAACTCATAGCATGTCGTACACGCTCCAAGAGACCTCTAAAGGATGTCCCACTTGGGCAGCTGGAAGCTGAGCTTCAGGCCCCTGATATTACTCCAGATATGTATGATGCCAACACAGCTGATGATGAGGAATGGCAGATGTGGCTGCGCTCCCTTATGCAGGATGATGTGGGGAATGAGGGTGAGTGCCAAAGAACCTATGTGCTTGTTGTTTGACTTGTAAATGTTTTGTTTCAAAATCAGTGTAAAAAAACTGCCCAATTATTTTTATCTATCTATCTATCTATCTATCTATCTATATATATATATATATATATATATTCATATATATATATATATTTATTGTAAACGGACAGCAGTAAGGTAAAAATTAAACTTAAATGGATTAGATAGACCATGACATATTAAACAGCTTTCCAGTTTAATTCTATTCTCAATTTCGCTTAGTTCTCTTGGTATCGTTTGCTTTAGAGTAATCCTAGGTTAGCTCAAGTTCTTGCACCAGTCTTTAGCCACCTGACAGCGGTGTTTGCAACAATGTTTATAGCAATGTTATACATAAGCATCCAACAGAGAACTGGTAAAAAATATATCAGAGACTCTCACCCTAGAGCTAAATACCTCAAACAAGCCTCCTCTCTGTATCCCGTTATTCTCCCAAAAACGGTTAGAACTAAATAAATGGAAAATGTATACCAGAAAGGTAATATTGTGAGGGGTGCTCAATACATAAGCTGAGGTGATTATAATATATGTTTAAAAAGACACTATAGATAATATTCAAAATAATAATTAGAGTTTTTTTACCTATTAAATATTATTTTGAATATTATCTATAGTGTCTTTTTAAACATATATTATAATCACCTCAGCTTATGTATTGAGTGCCCCTCACAATATTACCTTTCTGGTATACATTTTCCATTCATCCAACAGAGAACGCACCCAGCCCTCAGGAAACAGCCACGAACAGGCAGGTTGATAAAAATGAAGTTTTATTTCTTCAAAGCAGTGCCGTAGCAATGTAATCATAGCAGAAGCACACTGTTAGTAAAACATGCAGCTGACATGTTCAGCCGGGGGTCGCGTAACTAGATTGACAGATCGATAGCTCTTTCTTGATTCTGTGGGTGGTGGTGCATGGCCGTTCTTAGTTGGTGGAGCGACTTCCCTGGGTAATTCCAATAACAAACGAGACTCCTCTGTGCTAGCTAGTTACGTGACCCCCGACTGACCATGTCATCTGCATGTTTTACTAACAGTGTGCTTCTGCTGTGATTGCATTGCTATGGCACTGCTTTGAAGAAATAAAACTTTGTTTTTATCAACTTGCCTGTTCGTGGCTGTTTCCTAAGGGCTGGGTGCGTTCTCTGTTGGATGCTTATGTTCTTTGCTGAGGCGGTGGTAGATCGCTTCTTTACTGCACCAGTCCAGTGCTAGCAGCGTTTTTCACGTCATCGTGACGTCAGAGGGTGTGTGTATCTTGCGTGAAGATCACTGTGGTAAGCCCTTACAGCCACACTGAATGTGAATGTCAGAGCGTTTCCATGGAGTTAGTTTGCAATGTTATACATAGTTGCAAACTGCTATCATAGGATGCTAAAGACATGTGCACGCTCCCAAGGTCCTATCAGCATACCTAGGTTTATTCTTCAACCATGGATACCAAGAGAGCAAATCAAATTCTATAATAGAAATACATTTACAAAGTTGTTTAACCCCTTCCCGCCGTTAGGACATTTCATGCCCTTATGAAAACCTGGTCGGACGACTGTTAGGATTGGAATCATTGGCTGTCAGCACTGCCTCTGCTTTTTTCATTCCTCATTTTTCTGAGGCGAGAGAGGAAGAGAGATCAGTGCTACATAGTGTCTCAAAGTATCCCACAGATATATACAGTTATAATTTAATATAATATTTTTTTAACCCTTTTCCTGCGGTTTCTGATCACTGTACTTTGCCAATTTGATTAGAGTGTTCTATCTAATTCAACCTGATCTGTTAATTTTTATTTATTTATTTACTGTTAGTGTACTTAAAAAAAAACTAAAAAAAACCTTTTAGTGCCGTTTAGATTCGACCGCAGCTTTTTATAGTGTGATCATTACTGTTGTTTTGTTTTTTGGGTGATGTGTAGGGTTATTTTGTTTGGTGGGAGTTGGGGGGGGGGTGTGAAGTGGGGAATTAAGGGGGTGGGTTGATGGAGTTAGTGTTTGATAGGAATAAAAAAAAATTCCTTTTGCATCATGGCATCTTACTATTCCGCAGAAGAGGCTTACGCCATTCTCGTATGTGATTCAGAGAGTGACACCTTTGCTGTATCCGATAGTGATACTCTTAACAGCATCAGATATAGAGCCTCTAAATGAGGCTTCTAGTGATCGTGCTCCCATCCCTCCACCAATCTAATAGGAGCAATTGAAAATATCCAACAATCTTAGGTGAAAATTGAGTACCTCCAAACTTAACCACCTCTGAAATACCCCCCCCCCCCCATTTATGGCAACTTCTGGCATCACAACCAGCATTTCAGTTTGTGAGCCAATAAATTATTTTAACCTGTTTATGACCGACAACATGTTTGAGAATATAGCCACTCAAATGTTTATGTCAGCCAGTATCTGTCGGCTAATCCAAACTTTCACCACATAATTTTTTTTTTAAAAACCCCACCTGGCACCTCGCTGACCTAACATAAATAAAAATGCATTTTAAATATAATGGCCAGTTTCCCCCTAGGAATGACCCTTTGCTTGACAGGCTATTCAAGATACGGCCCCTGAAAATTACATCCCTGAACAAAACATCTGTGTAGATGAATCCCTGATGACGTTTAAGGGAAGATTGCTTTTTAAGCAGTATATTCTCTCTAAGTGTTCACGCTATGAAATAAAATGTTTGTGAAGGCAATACAGGATATACCTGGGCGTTTTGCATTTATGAAGGGAAGATAGCTAAATTCTATGGGTACAAATAGCAATATTGTGTGGGATCTCCTCCTTCCCTTGCTCAACAAAAGCTACAATCTATTGGTGGACAACTACTATATCAACATAGACTTGTTTAAACATTTTATTTTTTGAAACCCTAGCTTGTGGCACAATGCGCATAAGTCCAACAGGTTTACCCCAGAAGCTGACATACTGAAAAACCATAGAGACAGAACATCAGCTTTATGCCATGATGAAGTGCTGGCCCTTCGTTATACTGACAAAAAAAGATGTGTAAATGTTGTCCAGAGTGCAAGATGAAAGTACAATGTGTATCAGGGGAAAGGATGCACAAATCCAAAAACCAAAGTGCATTGTTGAGTACAGCGGATATATGGGGGGGAGTAGATTTAGCTGATCAAAGCATACAACAATATCTGGTTCACCACAAGACCAAAGCCTAGTACAAAAAAATAGCCATATACTTGACACAAATAGCTATAATTCATATGTGCTGTACAAAAAAAGCAGGCACAGGGAAGCCATACACTTTCATGGAATTTAAACTAAAGCTAGATTTTTTGTTTAAGCAGCCCCCTAATGCTCCCATATTTGAGTCAGCGAATGTTCAGAGACTTTGCAGCAAGCACTCTTCTTGTAGGATCCCCCCACAGCCTGCAAAAAGTCACCCCAGAAAAAGTACAGATTCTGTTACAAAAAAGTTGTTAGGAGGGACTCTAGATACTATTGCCCTTCCTGGCCTATGCGTTACAGACTGTATTAGAGTCTTCCATACAGAGTTAAATTATTAATTTAAAGGGACAGTCAACACCAGAATTTTTGTTGTTTAAAAAGATAGATAATCCCTTTATTACCCATTCCCCAGTCTTGCATAACCAACACAGTTATAATAATACACGTTTCTCCAACATTGGTGTGTCCGGTCCACGGCGTCATCCTTACTTGTGGGATATTCTCTTCCCCAACAGGAAATGGCAAAGAGTCCCAGCAAAGCTGGTCACATGATCCCTCCTAGGCTCCGCCCACCCCAGTCATTCTCTTTGCCGTTGCACAGGCAACATCTCCACGGAGATGGTTAAGAGTTTTTTGGTGTCTAAATGTAGTTTTATTCTTCTATCAAGTGTTTGTTATTTTAAAATAGTGCTGGTATGTACTATTTACTCTGAAACAGAAAAGGATGAAGATTAATGTTTGTAAGAGGAAGATGATTTTAGCAGACAGTAACTAAAATCGATTGCTGTTTCCACACAGGACTGTTGAGATGAAGTAACTTCAGTTGGGGGAAACAGTTAGCAGTCTTTTCTGCTTAAGGTATGACTAGCCATATTTCTAACAAGACCATGTAATGCTGGAAGGCTGTCATTTCCCCTCATGGGGACCGGTAAGCCATTTTCTTAGTTAAACATAAAAGAATAAAGGGCTTCAAAAAGGGCTTAAAAACTGGTAGACATTTTTCTGGGCTAAAACAATTGCTTTACTAGGCATATTATGCAGATTCTAACTAATTATTGGTATTATAATCTTGGGGAACGTTTAGAAAAACGGCAGGCACTGTGTTGGACACCTTTTTCAGATGGGGGCCTTTCTAGTTATAGACAGAGCCTCATTCTGGGACTGTATAGGGGTTAAATGTAAAAACGGCTCCGGTTCCGTTAATTTAAGGGTTAAAGCTCTGAAATTTGGTGTGCAATACTTTTAATGCTTTAAGACACTGTGGTGAAATTTTGGTGAATTTTGAACAATTCCTTCATACTTTTTCACATATTCAGTAATAAAGTGTTTTCAGTTTGAAATTTAAAGTGACAGTAACGGTTTTATTTTAAAACGTTTTTTGTGCTTTGTTGACAAGTTTAAGCCTGTTTAACATGTCTGTACCATCAGATAAGCTATGTTCTATATGTATGAAAGCCAATGTGTCTCCCCATTTAAATTTATGTGATAATTGTGCCATAGTGTCCAAACAAAGTAAGGACAGTAATGCAACAGATAATGATATTGCCCAAGATGATTCCTCAAATGAGGGGAGTAAACATGATACTACATCATCCCCTACTGTGTCTACACCAGTTATGCCCACACAGGAGGCCCCTAGTACATCTAGTGCGCCAATACTTATTACCATGCAACAATTAACGGCTTTAATGGATAACTCCATAGCAAATCTTTTATCCGAAATGCCTACTTATCAGAGAAAGCGCGATTGCTCTGTTTTAAACACTGAGGAGCAAGAGGACGCTGATGATAACTGTTCTGACATACCCTCACACCAATCTCAAGGGGCCATGAGGGAGGTTTTGTCTGATGGAGAAATTTCAGATTCAGGAAAAATTTCTCATCAAGCTGAACCTGATGTTGTGACATTTAAATTTAAATTAGAACATCTCCGTCCACTGCTTAAGGAGGTGTTATCTACTCTGGATGATTGTGACAATTTGGTCATTCCAGAGAAATTATGTAAGATGGACAAGTTCCTAGAGGTTCCGGTGCCCCCCAACGCTTTTCCTATACCCAAGCGGGTGGCGGACATAGTAAATAAAGAGTGGGAAAGGCCCGGCATACCTTTTGTTCCCCCCCCTATATTTAAGAAATTATTTCCTATGGTCGACCCCAGAAAGGACTTATGGCAGACAGTCCCCAAGGTCGCACTACTATTCCTATCGAAGATAGTTGTGCTTTCAAAGATCCTATGGATAAGAAATTAGAGGGTTTGCTTAAAAAGATTTTTGTACAGCAAGGTTACCTTCTAAACCAATTTCATGCATTGTTCCTGTCACTACGGCAGCGTGTTTCTGGTTCGAGGAACTAGAAAAATCGCTCAGTAAAGAATCTTCGTATGAGGAGGTTATGGACAGAGTTCAAGCACTTAAATTGGCTAACTCTTTTGTTTTAGATGCCGCTTTGCAATTAGCTAGATTAGCGGCGAAAAATTCAGGGTTTGCTGTCGTGGCGCGCAGAGTGCTTTGGCTAAAGTCTTGGTCAGCGGATGTGTCTTCCAAGACAAAATTGCTTAACATTCCTTTCAAAGGTAAAACATTATTTGGACCTGATTTGAAAGAGATTATTTCAGACATCACTGGGGGAAAGGGCCACGCCCTCCCACAGGATAGGTCTTTTAAGGCTAATAATAAGCCTAATTTTCGTCCCTTTCGCAGAAACGGACCAGTCTCTAATTCTGTATCCTCTAAGCAAGAGGGTAATACTTCACAACCCAAACCAGCCTGGAAACCAATGCAAGGCTGGAACAAGGGTAAGCAGGCCAAGAAGCCTACCACTGCTACCAAAACAGCATGAAGGGATAGCCCCCGATCCGGGACCGGATCTAGTGGGGGGCAGACTTTCTCTCTTTGCTCAGGCTTGGGCAAGAGATGTTCAGGATCCTTGGGCGCTAGAAATAGTTTCTCAAGGTTATCTCCTGGAATTCAAGGAACTACCCCCAAGGGGAAGGTTCCACAGGTCTCAATTATCTTCAAACCAAATAAAGAGACAGGCATTCTTACATTGTGTAGAAGACCTGTTAAAGATGGGAGTGATACATCCAGTTCCAATAAGAGAACAAGGAATGGGATTTTATTCCAATCTGTTCATAGTTCCCAAAAAAGAGGGAACATTCAGACCAATTTTGGATCTAAAGATCCTAAACAAATTTCTCAGGGTACCATCGTTCAAAATGGAAACTATTCGAACGATCCTACCTACTATCCAGGAAAATCAATTTATGATGCGTACCTACATATTCCTACCTACATATTCCTATCCACAAGGAACATCATCAGTTCCTAAGGTTCGCTTTTCTGGACAAGCATTACCAGTTTGTGGCACTTCCATTTGGATTAGCCACTGCTCCAAGGATTTTCACAAAGGTACTAGGGTCCCTTCTAGCGGTTCTAAGACCAAGGGGCATTGCAGTAGTACCTTACTTGGACGACATCCTGATTCAAGCGTCGTCCCTGTCAAAAGCAAAGGCTCATACGGACATCGTCCTAGCCTTTCTCAGATCTCACGGATGGAAGGTGAACAAAGAAAAAAGTTCTCTGTCCCCGTCAACAAGAGTTCCCTTCTTGGGAACAATAATAGATTCCTTAGAAATGAGGATTTTTCTGACAGAGGTCAGAAAATCAAAACTTCTAAGCTCTTGTCAAGTACTTCATTCTGTTCCTCGTCCTTCCATAGCGCAGTGCATGGAAGTAATAGGATTGATGGTTGCAACAATGGACATAGTTCCTTTTGCACGAATTCATCTAAGACCATTACAACTGTGCATGCTCAGACAGTGGAATGGGGATTATACAGACTTGTCTCCGACGATTCAAGTAGATCAAAAGACCAGAGATTCACTCCGTTGGTGGCTGACCCTGGACAATCTGTCACAGGGAATGAGCTTCCGCAGACCAGAGTGGGTCATTGTCACGACCGACGCCAGCCTAGTGGGCTGGGGCGCGGTCTGGGAATCCCTGAAAGCTCAGGGTCTATGGTCTCGGGAAGAGTCGATATTCAATGCTCTCAGAGCTTGGCCTCAACTAGCAAAGGCCAAATTCATAAGGTTTCAGTCAGACAACATGACGACCGTTGCATATATCAATCATCAGGGGGGAACAAGGACTTCCCTGGCGATGAAAGAAGTGACCAAGATAATTCAATGGGCGGAGGATCACTCCTGCCACTTGTCTGCGATCCACATCCCAGGAGTGGAAAATTGGGAAGCGGATTTTCTGAGTCGTCAGACATTCCATCCGGGGGAGTGGGAACTCCATCCGGAAATCTTTGCCCAAATAACTCAATTATGGGGCATTCCAGACATGGATCTGATGGCGTCTCGTCAGAACTTCAAGGTTCCTTGCTACGGGTCCAGATCCAGGGATCCCAAGGCGACCCTAGTAGATGCACTAGTAGCACCTTGGACCTTCAACCTAGCTTATGTATTCCCACCGTTTCCTCTCATCCCCAGGCTGGTAGCCAGGATCAATCAGGAGAGGGCCTCGGTGATCTTGATAGCTCCTGCGTGGCCACGCAGGACTTGATATGCAGACCTGGTGAATATGTCATCGGCTCCACCATGGAAGCTACCTTTGAGACAGGACCTTCTTGTTCAGGGTCCATTCGAACATCCGAATCTGGTTTCCCTCCAACTGACGGCTTGGAGATTGAACGCTTGATTTTATCAAAGCGTGGGTTTTCAGATTCTGTAATAGATACTCTGATTCAGGCTAGAAAGCCTGTAACTAGAAAAATTTACCATAAAATATGGAAAAAATATATCTGTTGGTGTGAATCTAAAGGATTCCCATGGAACAAGATAAAAATTCCTAAGATTCTATCCTTTCTACAAGAAGGTTTGGAGAAAGGATTATCTGCAAGTTCTCTGAAGGGACATATCTCTGCTTTATCTGTTTTACTTCACAAAAGACTGGCAGCTGTGCCAGATGTTCAAGCATTTGTTCAGGCTCTGGTTAGGATCAAGCCTGTTTACAGACCTTTGACTCCTCCCTGGAGTCTAAATCTAGTTCTTTCAGTTCTTCAAGGGGTTCCGTTTGAACCCTTACATTCCGTAGATATTAAATTATTATCTTGGAAAGTTTTGTTTTTGGTTGCAATTTCTTCTGCTAGAAGAGTTTCAGAGTTATCTGCTCTGCAGTGTTCTCCGCCCTATCTGGTGTTCCATGCAGATAAGGTGGTTTTGCGTACTAAGCCTGGTTTTCTTCCGAAAGTTGTTTCCAACAAAAATATTAACCAGGAGATAGTTGTACCTTCTTTGTGTCCGAATCCAGTTTCAAAGAAGGAACGTTTGTTACACAATTTGGACGTAGTCCGTGCTCTAAAATTCTATTTAGAGGCTACTAAAGATTTCAGACAAACATCTTCCTTGTTTGTTGTTTATTCTGGTAAAAGGAGAGGTCAAAAAGCGACTTCTACCTCTCTTTCCTTTTGGCTTAAAAGCATTATCCGATTGGCTTATGAGACTGCCGAACGGCAGCCTCCTGAAAGAATCACAGCTCACTCCACTAGGGCTGTGGCTTCCACATGGGCCTTCAAGAACGAGGCTTCTGTTGACCAGATATGTAAGGCAGCGACTTGGTCTTCACTGCACACTTTTGCCAAATTTTACAAATTTGATACTTTTGCTTCTTCGGAGGCTATTTTTGGGAGAAAGGTTTTGCAAGCAGTGGTGCCTTCCGTTTAGGTGACCTGATTTGCTCCCTCCCTTCATCCGTGTCCTAAAGCTTTGGTATTGGTTCGCACAAGTAAGGATGACGCCGTGGACCGGACACACCAATGTTGGAGAAAGCAGAATTTATGCTTACCTGATAAATTACTTTCTCCAACGGTGTGTCCGGTCCACGGCCCGCCCTGGTTTTTTAATCAGGTCTGATGAATTATTTTCTCTAACTACAGTCACCACGGTATCATATGGTTTCTCCTATATATATTTCCTCCTGTCCGTCGGTCGAATGACTGGGGTGGGCGGAGCCTAGGAGGGATCATGTGACCAGCTTTGCTGGGACTCTTTGCCATTTCCTGTTGGGGAAGAGAATATCCCACAAGTAAGGATGACGCCGTGGACCGGACACACCGTTGGAGAAAGTAATTTATCAGGTAAGCATAAATTCTGTTTTTACCTCTGTAATTACCTTGTATCTAAGTCTCTGCAAACTGCCCCTTATTATCAGTTCTTTTGACAGACTTGCATTTTAGCCAATCAGTGCCGACTCATAGGAAACTACATGTGCCTGAGCTCAATGTTATCTATATGACGCACATGAACTAACATCCTCTAGTGGTAAAAAACTGTCAAAATGCAATCAGATTAGAGGCGGTCTTCAAGGTCTAAGAAATTAGCATATGAGCCTACCTAGGTTTAGCTTTCAACTAAGACTACCAAGAGAACAAAGCAAAATTGGTGATAAAAAAAAATAATTAAAAGTTATTTAAAATTACATGTCCTATTTGAATCATGAAAGGTTTTTTTTTTTTGGACTTGACTGTCCCTTTAAATTACTCTGTATGTGTTCTTGATTTATTTTATTCTGTATTCCTGTAGCAACGTATTGGCTTGTTATACCGACTACTCTGACTTAAAGTAAAAGTAAACTTAGTGCTTATGCTCTGCAGATTTACATAATTAATACCAAATCAATAGCACTTTCATTCATGTTTTTTTTTTTTAACAATCAATAAATACCGTTTTCGCCGCATTTAAATGCATATTTTTTTCGTCTGCAATTTAACCCGTTGGTGATGTGGCAATTTACTTCCTGGTCACGTTTTTACAATCTACCAATTGACTTTCTGGCCGATTGGCGGCCAGAAAACTACGTCATACACTGCTCTAAGCCAATGCGCATGCGCCAAATCTAAGATAAACACGATTATCTCGGTCGCGCGTTTACATTAGGGGGTTGAGAAAGATTGCATGCGCATTTGAAGCCGGATCGGCGATTAGCGCATGCGCAATCCATCCAGATATCGTGAATGAGCATTTAGACTACGTATAGAGCGGGTGTGACCGCTCTATACGTAATGAATAGAAAATACAGGAAGAGGAGGGTGGGAGGAGCAACGGCGATAACGGTAGGGAAAGACAATAATATAAACTATAATATTGAAGTAAAAAAAAAAAAAACAACATAGCGAAAATGTTATATTAGTTATATTTATTACATTGATATGTGGCAATGTTGAAAAATTTACTTTCACTTTAATGAATCTTCTGTCCTTGGCCTATCCCCTTTTACGTTATCCCAGCCACTCTACGGTCATTCTAAATTAGCTACACAAAACAACTCAAAATCCCCCATTTAAAAAACCCTTTTGCAAATAGTATGCCATCATGGGGGTAATTTTCATTCCTGGCCTGCCATACTGTCTCAAAGACGGCATAGGCCCAGAAAATCAATGTGTCAAATTTCCATGTAAATAGTCAGGATATAATATCTGGCCCTGTAACTTCTTAAAACCTGTACATTGCAGAGTATTGTACTTTGTGGGACATCGCTCAACACAAATATTTTTTTATAGCAATAAAACATCAAAGGATGATGATATAAACAGCGGAAGTGCAGTGTTTGTGTGAAAAACCGCACACAAAAGAAATATGACCACTTAATTTGGCCAGGTGTTGTGACTAAGTGGCTACAACAACAGACTGGACATACCTTTTTTGGAATACCCTGGGTTGTTTACTTTTGCAAATGGTATGCCATGATGTCTCAAAGGCAACATAGACCCAGAAAATCAATGTCTCAGTATGAAGACTGAAATGGGCAGGCCTCATATTTGCCCTGTAATTTCCCCAAACCCCATAAAACCTTTACATGGGGTATATTGTTGTACTCGAGGGACTTTGCGTAACATAAATATGGGTGTTTTTTATAGCAGTAAAACATATAAGGATAATGATATAAACAGTGAAAGTGCAGTGTTTGTGTGAAAAACACAAAAAAAAAATACAAACACTAAATTTGGCCAGGTTTTGTGACTAAGTCGCTACAAAAAACACTGGGCATACACCTTTTGGAATACCCTGGGTTGTCTACTTTTGCAAATGATGTGCCAATGTGGGGGTAATTTTCTTTCCTGGATTGCCATACTGCCGATAGGCCCAGAAAATATGTGAAATTTCCATATAAATGGAAAGTCACAATATTTCGGCCTGTAACAACCCGAAATCCCAGAAAACCTGTGCATGGAGGGGCATTGTTGTACTTGTGGGACATTGCAGAATACAAATATGAACGTTTTATTGCAGGATTGTGATATTCACAATAAAAAAGTGTGCATTCCTATTACAAGTTGAAAGTAAAAAGTTTGCTCTCCAGGGAAACACTCTGGCTCACTCACATCTAGAGTTCGGATAGCGCAGCCGCTCTACCTCCATTTTCCCATATTCATGTATGGGTAAAGTCACAAAATTGAAACAGTTTAGTGGATGAGTCAGAATATAGTGTGCTTCATGTTTTAAAACAAGATTGTTATTTTTTATTTATATAAAAACTAGCCAAAATACACATTTTCTTTTTCACATGATTATTGGCTGAAACAGCTACATTATCAAAAAATTATTTTCTGCCCCTGCCCTTTTTTTTTTTGCTAACCTTATTCATATTAAGTTAAAAAAAAAAAACGACTTTGGATGTGATATTGACACTTATCTTTCTCTTTCCCTTTTGAATGTTAGTGCTGATAATAACAATTGGTAAATGTTTTTGTATATATGGAAGATGAGTTGGCGACATGTCAACATGTTAATCCAACCAGTGATGCTCATGAGTATGAATGCAAAATGAGCTATGATAAAATCGGAGAAAACGCACACTCACATAACTCATCACGGCCAAACTTATGTAAACATTATGGGAATTGGGTATCAGTAGGTGTCTTGGAATTTTTCCATCTGTGTCATAGTTGATGTCTATATTCACGTAAAGCCATAGTTGTGATTAACGCAAGGCTTTATAGAAATCAAAATGGTGGAAATTGCTGCAAAGGTACATTAAAAATGATAATAGGCTCACAGTACTTTATGGTAATTTGTTTTAAACACAGAAATCTGGCAATACTTTTTTATGACACGATGAGTCCACGGATCATCTTAATTACTAATGGGATATTCACCTCCTGGTCAGCAGGAGGCGGCAAAGAGCACCACAGCATAGCTGTTAAATAGCTCCCCCCTTCCCTCCCACCCCAGTCATTCTCTTTGCCTACGTTAGTGATAGGAAGTGGTAAAGTGAGGTGTTAGAAAAGATTCTTCAATCAAGAGTTTATTATTTTAAAGTAGTGCAAGATTGTGCTGCTTTGTCCTAGGGTGTAGCCGTAGTCCAGATCAGTCTCTTCAATAGAGCTTTGGTGGCTTTAGAGCAATGGGAACTTGTGGGATATAATTCTCACTGCGCCTCCCATGTATTCTTGCTGCCCTGTATGCCTTAGTCTGAGGAAAAGATTACTCAGCATGCTTTTTTCTCCACAGGTCAATGGGAAGGAGAGGACCTCTTAAGTCTGTGAGCTGCCTAGCTGGCAGGCAGAAGTTAAGGTAAGTGCTACTTTATATATTTTCTGGGGGGTGCAATAGGAGAGGCACTTATGTTGGGACACTTAGGATTGAAAACTACTGCTACAGCGCAACGGATTGAAAATTTGCTACTGAAGCGCTGAGCGGACACACAGACACCCGTTTTCCTGTCAGGTAGGAGCCCCTCAGCACGGTAGCAGACCTTAAGGTAAAAAAGTTATCACTTTGAATTTAAAGAGACAGTTAAGTTTTTTGAGTTTGAAATTTTTATCAGATAAAATATTTTTTAATTGAATATTGGGTCAATTGTGAACAAGTATGGACGAAGGGGCCTTACAAAATGTTGCTTGCTCCTTGTGTTTTGAAGCTAATGTGGAACCACCAATCTCTTTCTGTCCCTCGTGTATTGAGAGGACTTTAAATTATAGGGAAAATATTTTTTCAGAGCAAAACTTTTCTAAAGCGGATGCTGTCCAGGAGTCGACTGACGAGGGTCAAAGTATGCCGCAGCTTTCTTCCCAAGCGTCCCAAAATTTACCGCCCGCACAAACGGTTCCCTGCACTTCTGCTCTAGCGCCCGCTGGAGTTACTTTAAAAGACATAGTTTCTCTCATGTCTTCTACAATTTCTGATGCATTGTCTGCCTTCCCAGTGTTGCAGGGAAACGTAAAAGGAAAACCAGACATTCAGTAAGTTCTGATGCAATTGTTGCAATTTCAGAGGTACCCTCCCAAGGTCAAGAAGAGGAGGGTACCGCTGTAGCATCTGAGGGTGAAATCTGTGTGTATTGCCTTTGACGGACTAGGAGGTGGTATCTTTTAGGTTTAAACTGGAACACATTCGCCTGTTGCTCAGGAAGGTTTTGGTTACTTTGGACGACTGTGACTCCACGGTAGTGGTTGTCCCTATGAAGTCTAGAAAATTGGACAGATATTTTGAAGTTACTCAGACGTATTTCGAGTCCCAAAGCGAGCTTCAGAGATCATTAATAAGGAGTGGGAGCGACCAGGTATACCCTTTTCTCCCTCTCCTATTTTTAAGAAGATGTTTCCCATAGCTGACTCTTTCAAGGAGGCTTGGAAAACTGTTCCTAAAGTGGAAGGGGTTTTTTCCACCCTAGCCAAAAGAACTACTATTCCCATAGTGGATAGTTGTGCTTTCAAAGATCATATGGACAAGAAGTTAGAGGGTCTACTTAAGAAGATTTATGTTCACCAGGATCTGCAATGGCAGCCAGCTGCGTGCATTGGTACCGTCACTTGTGTGGCTGCTTATTGGTTTGATGCACTGTCTGAGTCTCTCAGGACTAAGACTTCCTTGGAGGAGATCCTAGACAGGATAAAGACTATGAAACTAGCTTATGCCTTTATTATGGATGCTCCCCTTTAAATTTTTATGCTGGGAGCTAAGATTTCTGGTTTCTCTATTCTAGCCCGCAGAGCTTTATGGTTAAAGCCTTGGTCTGTGGATGTTTCCTCTAAGTCTAAGCTTCTGGCTATTCCTTACAAGGGCAAGACCTTATTTGGACCTGGCCTATCAGAAATTATCTCTGATATCACGGGAGGTAAGGGTCATCTTCTCCCTCAAGATAAGAGAAACAAGCAGAAAGGATGACAGAGTAATTTTCGTTCCTTTTGAAATTTCAAAGGAAATTCTTCATCTTCCTCCTCCAAGCAGGAACAATCTAAACCTGCATGAAGACCTAACCAGTCTTGGACTAAGGGAAAACAATCAAAGAAGCCTGCTATTGAATCCAAGACAGCATGAAGGGCATGCCCCCGATCCGGGACCGGATCTTGTAGGGGGGCAGACTTTCCTTCTTCGCTCATGTTTGGGTTCAGGATCCCTGGGCAGTATAAATTGTGTCTCAGGGATACAAACTAGAGTTCAAGAGTTTTTTCTCCCAGAGGCAGGTTTCTTCTTTCAAGATTATCTGCAAACCAGACAAAAAGAGAGGCGTTCTTACATTGCATAAGAGACCTCTCCGCCCTGGGAGTGATTGTTCCTGTTCCAGTACTTGAACAGGGTCAGGGTTTTTATTCCAATCTGTTTGTGGTTCCCAAAAAGGAGGGAACCTTCAGACCATTTTTAGATCTCAAGAGTCTAAACAAATTTCTAAGGGTTCCGTACTTCAAGATGGAAACTATTTGTTCCATTCTTCCCTTAATCCAGGAGGGTCAATTTATGACAACAGTGGATTTAAAGGACACGTACCTACATGTCCCTATTCACAGGGATCATCACAAGTTCCTAAGGTTTGCCTTCCAGGACAAACACTTCCAGTTCGTGGCTCTCCTTTCGGCCTGGCCACTGATCCCAGAATTTTCACAAAGGTTCTGGGGTCTCTATTGGCGGTACTTCGGTCACAGGGAATTGGGGTGGCACCTTATCTGGACGACATTCTAGTCCAGGCACCATCTTTTCAACAAGCAATATCCCACACTGACATAGTGTTATCTTTCCTGAGAACTCACGGGTGGAAGGTAAATTTGGAAAAGAGTTCCCTAGTTCCAGACACATGAGTCACCTTCTTGGGAACCATAATAGATTCCCTGTCTATGAAGATTTTTCTGACAGAAGTCAGGAAATCAAAGATTATAGATACTTGTCTAGTCCTTCAGTCCACTCCTTGGCCGTCAGTGGCTCAGTGCATGGAGTTAATCGAACTGATGGTGGCGGCAATGGACATCATTCCGTTTGCTCGCTTCCATCTCAGACCTCTGCAGTTAAGCATGCTCAGGCAATGGAATGGAGATTATGCAGACTTTTCTCCTTGAATAACTCTAGAGCAGGAGACAAGGGACTCTCTTCAATGGTGGTTGTCTCTGGATCATCTCTCCCAGGGAACCTGTTTTCGCAGACCATCTTGGGTGATTGTGACAACAGATGCCAGCCTTCTGGGGTGGGGAGCAGTCTGGGGCTCCCTAAAGGCTCAGGGAGTTTGGACTCAGTCAGAGTTTGTTCTTCCTATAAACATTCTAGAACTGAGAGCAATCTTCAATGCCCTTCTGGCCTCGCCCCAGTTAGCCTCTCTACGGTTTATCAGGTTCCAGTCGGACAACATAACTTCAGTGGCTTACATCAAACATCAGGGAGGAACGAGGAGTTTCTTAAAGATGACGGAGGTAACCAAAATAATGCAGTGGGCGGAAGCCCACTCTTGTTGCCTATCGGCGATCCATATCCCAGGGGTGGACAACTGGGAGGCGGATTTCCTGAGCAGACAGACCTTTCATCCGGGGGAGTGGGAACTCCATCTGGAAGTGTTCTCCAACTTGATTCTCAAGTGGGATCAGCCGGAATTGGATCTCATGGCATCCCGGCAGAAGGCCAAGCTCCCAAGATACGAGTCGAGGTCCAGGGACCCCCAGGCGGAACTGATAGATGCTCTGGCAGTTCCTTGGACTTTCAGTCTAGCATACCTATTTCCTCTGTTTGCTCTTCTTCCTCGGGTAATTGCTTGAACAGGAGAGGGCCTCGGTGATCCTCATAGCATCGGCCTGGCCTAGCAGGATTTGGTATGCAGATCTTGTGGAGATGGCATCTCTGCCACCTTGGAGACTCCCTTGGAGACTCCCGTTGAGGAAGGACCTTCTAATTCAGGGGCCCTTCCTTCACCCAAATCTAGTTTCTCTGAAGCTGACTGCTTGGAGATTGAATGCTTAATTTTATCCAAACAGGGCTTCTCTGACTCGGTTATAGAGACCATGATTCAGGCTCATAAACCTGTAACTAGAAGGATTTACCATAAGATTTGGCGTAAATATCTCTATTGTGTGAATCCAAGGGCTACTCATGGAGTAGAGTTAGGATTCCTAGAATTCTGTCTTTTCTCCAATAAGGTTTGGAGAAGGGTTTATCGACGAGTTCCCTAAAGGGTCAAATCTCGGCCTTATCTATTTTGTTACACAAACGTCTGGCGGATGTCCCAGAAGTACAATCTTTTTGTCAGGCCTTGGTCAGGATCAGGCCTGTGTTCAAACCAGTTACTCCTCCATGGAATCTTAATTTAGTTCTCAAAGTTCTTCAAGGGGCTCCGTTTGAGCCTATGCATTACTTAGATATTAAGTTATTATCTTGGAAAGTTTTATTTCTTGTTGCTATTTCTTGGGCGTGTAGAGTGTCAGAGCTCTCAGCATTGCAGTATGAGTCTCCTTACCTTATTTTGCATTTAGATAAGGTAGTTTTACGTTCTAAATTAGGATTTCTTCCTAAGGTTGTTTCTGATCGGAACATTAATCAAGAGTTTGTTGTTCCTTCTTTGTATCCTAATCCTTCTTCTCAAGAGAAACGACTTCTGCACAATTTGGACGTGGTCCGTGCTTTAAAGTTTTATCTGCAGCTGACTTAGGACTTTCGTCAGTCTTCTTCTTTGTTTGTGATTTTTTCAGGAAAACGTAAGGGACAGAAAGCTACAGCTACTTCTCTTTCTATTTGACTGAAGAGTATCATATGTTTTGCATATGAGACTGTATGTATGTATGTATTGGGTACTTGTAAAGCGCAGCTAATCACCCATAAGGGTCTCAAGGCGCTGCTCATTTTATCGACCTCGGAAGGGTGAAAGGCTGAGTGGACTTAGCCGGGGATCGAACCCGCAACCCTTGGGTTTCTACAGAGCTCAGCCACAGTGCCTTAGCATGCTGAGCTATCTCTCCGGCTGGACAGCAGCCTCCCGAGAGGGTTATGGCTCATTCCACAAGGGCTGTTGCTTCCTCATGGGCATTCAAAAATGAAGCTTCTGTGGAACAGATTTGCAAGGCTGCAACTTGGTCCTTTCTTCACACTTTTTCAAAGTTTTACAAATTTGACACTTTTCCCTCGGCTTAGGCCGCTTTTGGGAGAAAGGTTCTTCAAGCAGTGGTGCCTTCCGTTTAGGTAGCTTGGGTATTGAATCCCATTAGTAATTAAGATGATCCGTGGACTCATCGTGTCATAAAAAAGAAAATTTATGCTTACCTGATAAATTTATTTCTTTTTTTGACACAATGAGTCCACGGCCCGCCCTGTTCTTGTAAGACAGGTTATTGGGTATTTTTTTTTTTTTTTTTTTTTAGTTTTAACGTTTTTATTGAGGTTTCAGTAGTCAATACAATGAAGTAAAATGCAGGGTCAAGATACATAAGTGATCATATCACACAAAGTTTACATGTCGCTGGTTAATAAACTAATGAAGACAGGCCTATTAGAGACACAAACTTCTGTATAACATACAAGAAACTAAAACAAAGCAGATCACAAGTGCACTAATAAGACAATTTTTGATAAAACTGTATCAGATGTATATATAACTAAATAAAATAAACATAAGTGACCCAAAGAAACTGCAAACCTCTAATTAAATGTATTTGGTACTTACACCTCCTTAGTACAACAAGTCACTCATGGACTTTCAACTAATTGTATGATAGATAGCGGAGGTGGGTATCTGATGATATGGGGCCACTTTTGGACCCTCTAGGGAAGGAATATGTGTAATTGTAACATTAATGATAAGAAAAAGAAAAAAGGGGGAGCTAAGGAGACTGTGGGGATTGGAGGTAAACTAAACAGGCTAATGCCAACTTGCTTCCGGCTTAACCAACTTAGATACAAGCCCATAGGCCATTGGCCAGAGATATCCATCTAGAGATGAATAGTTAGACCAAGTACGAATAAGGACTTATGTACCTGTAAAATATGGGTTTTACTAGTGGGGGAGAAGTGAAGGACCGAGAAAGGCCTCTGTGGGAAGTAAAATATAGCAGTTACCTATTATTTAACCTTTATTGTATCTAAGAATACTTAGTGGCATGCCAAATAACATACGGATTAATGTAGTGACAAACTGCTCAATATTCTTCTTCCATACTAGGAATAGTGGGCCCTAGCACCACGGCCGCTAGCGCCAAGGCCACCAATAAACAAACTTAAAATGCACTAATGTATTCAGCATTAAAAAGGAAAAACAGTCACAGTGTCATTACATTCGGATGTGCAAACCACAGGTTACACACTGTTATCAAGGTTAGTAAAATATAGGCCAAGGAATAGATCAACATATATTAAAACAGAGATGACCTTTCTTAACCCAGTAGATCCTTGGGTAATATAGAGCTGGAACTAATTGGCAAGGGCTAAGACCTAAAAAAGCATATGTACCCTGTATGGGAAGGTGGTGCAACTGGTAGGAATCTAAACTGAACTTTAAGTTCCCATCCCTTTAAAGAAAACTATGGTAAGGCCAGAGGTAGGATAAGGCCAGGGGCAGAATAAGATATGTAAATTCTTTTATACTTATAACAAAACAAGGAAAATTATTTGTCACTGTTCTTAGAGAGATAAGTCTCAAAGTCGCCAGAGATTCTAGCCAACTCCCCTCCTCAGGTTTTGTAAGAGTATATGGCTGCCAGTAGAGGTGGAATATAGGAGATGCAGAAAAATGTAGCAGGACAACTGCCGCTGTATACTTAACTCAAGAGTCAGGGACAAAACTATCTGCAATCGCCATATTCCAATATTCCCTGCTTGTGTGTCGGGAGCAGTAGAGGCCATACAGAAAAAGCCAACAGCGTAAGCTCCCTGCAGGGACCTATCTCCGGGAGGCGGCATCAGCAAAATCAAGTCCGCCACTGCTTGGAGCTGCGGGTCGCAACTTTCAATGGCCTCCACAGCCGACTCGGCGAGCAACTCAGCTTGACAGTGCTCCGGTATGTCGGATCCGATCTGGAAAGGCCGTTCCTCACTTCCTGTAGTACAGATGGAGTCCACTTTGCCTTCTCCTTCTATGGTAATCTGAGCAGCGGGGCTGCGCTCAATCTCAACCCCTGTAAGCAAAGTGTGTTGGATGTTCCCCGGGTAAGTTACATCCACTGTGTGCCGGTGAGGGTCAGAGTTGGTGGTCTGATCTAGTAGCCTTTCCCTAGCAGGTCCTTGTTCAGGAGGTAAGTCCCAGATAGTTAAGGCTGTAGTTGGTGATTGCGGCTTCCGAGTGATGAGGACACATTCCGCTCTGAGAGCGTTCCAGCTATCTTGGAATAATACAGTGAGACTTTCAAAGTGCGCAGCAAGCAGCGTCTCCACCTCCTGTAGCAGTAGCCCAGCAGACTCCATTTTGTTAAAGCAGCGTATAGTTGCCGTGTAATGGTGTACTCCTTTCTGTACTTCTGGCAAACTAGTGAGTCCAAGTAATCACCTCCATGCGTTCGTAGAAAAATCTCAGTTTGTGTCCCCACAGTTCCTATTTGTGCAGTTACCAGAACTGCTCTACCCGGATAACCGGGGGGGGTGTCAGAGAGAGAATAGTATGGCCGCCGCCGTTATTGGGTATTTTAAACTTCAGAAACCTCTGCACCTTGGCTTTTCCTTTCTTTCCTTAACTTCGGTCGAATGACTGGAGTGGGAGGGAAGGGAGGAGCTATTTAACAGCTCTGCTGTGGTGCTCTTTGCCGCCTCCTGCTGACCAGGAGGCGAATATCCCATTAGTAATTAAGATGATCCGTGGACTCATTGTGTCAAAAAAGAGATACATTTTATATAGGCCTGATAGAATTCATCTTACTGAATAATTCCTTGCCTTCATCATTTTTTTACAGATGACGCAGATGATGATGATGATGATCCAGAATATAACATCTTGGAGGATTTTGAGGAGCCTGATACAGAGGATCTTCGTAATGACCGAGCTGTGCGGATTACAAGTGAGTCATTAGTGTTTGTGTGTCAGTCATACAGAGGAACCTTTTTTTATGCATGAGATGTGAAGAATAATAACATTTGTTAAAGAACTATGCATGTAAGATACAAGTAAGTCTAGACTGTGTGTATGGCGCATAAGTGAAATGAGTTTGTATAAAAAAAAAAAACAAGTAAATTTGGTGTATGTGTGTGAGAAATACAAGCAGACGGGGATTGTGTGTCTGAGATTAAAGTAAACCTGTTTTGAAGTACATTTATTTGGATAGTGTGGGATTTGATTTAATAGGTAAAATAATATTGTGCTTTCATCAGCAGTTTGTATTACACAACCACTTTTCTCTGATGTCAATACAATGTGTTTTCACTTTACAGAGAAAGAAGTCAATGAGCTAATGGAGGAACTGTTTGAAACATTTGAAACAGTAAGATATTTTGGCTGTTCCCTATGTCAATCTCTTTGTGAAGAATCTGAACTGTTCCCCTATAGTTCACTTCCAATTGCTACTAATTTCCTATTCTGAAATCTACTCAAGCCTTGAATAGAGTATTTTAATGTGTTTGCTGCTTTTCAGTAAAGTAGTACTTTTGCAAAATTTCGTGTTGACCCTCCTGTTTCAGTTATTACTGGAAAAGCTATCTCTCTAACCTTTAATCAAACTTCAAAATATATTTAAGATTTTATATATTCCTCAACATCTTCATTTTAAAGCGGGTCTACTTGACCCATTCCCCAGCTTTGCATAATCAACATTGTTATATTAATATACTTTGTAACCGGTAAGTTTGCCAGTTTCTAAGCCCCTGCAGACTGCACCTTATCTCAGTCCTTTTTATTAGCTTTTTAAATCCTACAAAACAGTCAGACAGTGCTAGTTCATGTGTGCAATATAGATAACATTATGCTAAATCTTGTGGGGAATGATAATGGTTATAAAAGAACCAGCACTAAAATGCAAGATTGTAAAAAGCACATAGATAAGGGGCAACCTGAAGGAACTAAGATACAGGTAATCATAGAGGTAAAAAGTATATTAATATAACTGTGTTTGTTATGCAAAACTGGGAAATGAGTAATAAAGGGATTATCTATCTTTTTAATCAATAACAATTTTCAAGTAGACTGTCCCTTTAAAGGGATAGTCTAGTCAAAATTAAACTTTCATGATTCAGATAGCGCATGCAATTTTAAGCAACTTTCTAATATACTCCTTTTATCAATTTTTCTTCGTTCTCTTGGTACCTATTTGAAAAGCCATTTCTCCAACATAGGTGTGTCCGGTCCACGGCGTCATCCTTACTTGTGGGATATTCTCTTCCCCAACAGGAAATGGCAAAGAGCCCAGCAAAGCTGGTCACATGATCCCTCCTAGGCTCCGCCTACCCCAGTCATTCTCTTTGCCGTTGTACAGGCAACATCTCCACGGAGATGGCTTAGAGTTTTTTAGTGTTTAACTGTAGTTTTTATTATTCAATCAAGAGTTTGTTATTTTGAAATATTGCTGGTATGTACTATTTACTCTGAAACAGAAAAGAGATGAAGATTTCTGTTTGTAAGAGGAAAATGATTTTAGCAACCGTTACTAAAATCGATGGCTGTTCCACACAGGACTGTTGAGAGGAATTAACTTCAGTTGAGGGAACAGTGAGCAGAATTTTACTGCTTGAGGTATGACACATTCTAACAAGACGATGTAATGCTGGAAGCTGTCATTTTCCCTATGGGATCCGGTAAGCCATTTTTATTACAACAATAAATAAGGGCTTCACAAGGGCTTTTTAAGACTGTAGACATTTTCTGGGCTAAATCGATTCATATAATAAACATATTTAGCCTTGAGGAATCATTTTAATCTGGGTATTTTGTAAAATAATATCGGCAGGCACTGTTTGGGACACCTTATTCTCTAGGGGCTTTCCCTTATCATAGGCAGAGTCTCATTTTCGCGCCGGTATTGTGCACTTGTTTTTGAGAAGCATGACATGCAGTCGCATGTGTGAGGAGCTCTAATACATAGAAAAGACTTTCTGAAGGCGTCATTTGGTATCGTATTCCCCTTTGGGCTTGGTTGGGTCTCAGCAAAGCAGATACCAGGGACTGTAAAGGGGTTAAAGATAAAAACGGCTCCGGTTCCGTTATTTTAAGGGTTAAAGCTTCCAAATTTGGTGTGCAATACTTTTAAGGCTTTAAGACACTGTGGTGAAATTTTGGTGAATTTTGAACAATTCCTTCATACTTTTTCGCAATTGCAGTAATAAAGTGTGTTTAGTTTAAAATTTAAAGTGACAGTAACGGTTTTATTTTAAAACGTTTTTTGTGCTTTGTTATCAAGTTTATGCCTGTTTAACATGTCTGAACTACCAGATAGATTGTGTTCTGACTGTGGGGAAACCAAGGTTCCTTCTCATTTAACTATATGTATTTTATGTCATAAAAAAAATTTAGTAAAAATGATGCCCAAGATGATTCCTCAAGTGAGGGGAGTAAGCATGGTACTGCATCATCCCCTCCTTCGTCTACACCAGTCTTGCCCACTCAGGAGGCCCCTAGTACATCTAGCGCGCCAATACTCCTTACTATGCAACAATTAACGGCTGTAATGGATAATTCTATCAAAGACATTTTAGCCAAAATGCCCACTTATCAGCGTAAGCGCGACTGCTCTGTTTTAGATAATACTGAAGAGCATGAGGACGCTGATGATATTGTTTCTGAAGGGCCCCTACACCAGTCTGAGGGGGCCAGGGAGGTTTTGTCTGAGGGAGAAATTTCAGATTCAGGGAAAATTTCTCAACAAGCTGAACCTGATGTGATTACATTTAAATTTAAGTTGGAACATCTCCGCGCTCTACTTAAGGAGGTGTTATCCACTCTGGATGATTGTGAGAATTTGATCATCCCAGAGAAACTATGTAAAATGGACAAGTTCCTAGAGGTCCCGGGGCCCCCAGAAGCTTTTCCTATACCCAAGCGGGTGGCGGACATTGTAAATAAAGAATGGGAAAGGCCCGGTATACCTTTCGTCCCTCCCCCCATATTTAAAAAGTTGTTTCCTATGGTCGACCCCAGAAAGGACTTATGGCAGACAGTCCCCAAGGTCGAGGGGGCGGTTTCTACTTTAAACAAACGCACCACTATACCCATAGAAGATAGTTGTGCTTTCAAAGATCCTATGGATAAAAAATTAGAAGGTTTGCTTAAAAAGATGTTTGTTCAGCAAGGTTACCTTCTACAACCAATTTCATGCATTGTCCCTGTCACTACAGCCGCGTGTTTCTGGTTCGATGAGCTAGAAAAGGCGATCACTAGTGATTCTCCTCCTTATGAGGAGATTATGGACAGAATCCGTGCTCTCAAATTGGCTAATTCTTTCACCCTAGACGCCACTTTGCAATTGGCTAGGTTAGCGGCGAAAAATTCTGGGTTTGCTATTGTGGCGCGCAGAGCGCTTTGGTTGAAATCTTGGTCAGCGGATGCGTCTTCCAAGAACAAATTGCTTAACATTCCTTTCAAGGGGAAAACGCTGTTTGGCCCTGACTTGAAAGAGATTATCTCTGATATCACTGGGGGCAAGGGCCACGCCCTTCCTCAGGATAGGTCTTTCAAGGCCAAAAATAAACCTAATTTTCGTCCCTTTCGTAGAAACGGACCAGCCCCAAGTGCTACGTCCTCTAAGCAAGAGGGTAATACTTCTCAAGCCAAGCCAGCCTGGAGACCAATGCAAGGCTGGAACAAGGGAAAGCAGGCCAAGAAACCTGCCACTGCTACCAAGACAGCATGAACTGTTGGCCCCCGATCCGGGACAAGATCTGGTGGGGGGCAGACTCTCTCTCTTCGCTCAGGCTTGGGCAAGAGATGTTCTGGATCCTTGGGCACTAGAAATAGTCTCCCAAGGTTATCTTCTGGAATTCAAAGGGCTTCCCCCAAGGGGGAGGTTCCACAGGTCTCAATTGTCTTCAGACCACATAAAAAAACAGGCATTCTTACATTGTGTAGAAGACCTGTTAAAAATGGGAGTGATTCATCCTGTTCCATTAGGGGAACAAGGGATGGGGTTCTACTCCAATCTGTTCGTAGTTCCCAAAAAAGAGGGAACGTTCAGACCAATCTTAGATCTCAAGATCCTAAACAAGTTTCTCAAGGTTCCATCGTTCAAAATGGAAACCATTCGAACAATTCTTCCTTCCATCCAGGAAGGTCAATTCATGACCACGGTGGATTTAAAGGATGCGTATCTACATATTCCTATCCACAAGGAACATCATCGGTTCCTAAGGTTCGCATTCCTGGACAAGCATTACCAGTTCGTGGCACTTCCTTTCGGATTAGCCACTGCTCCAAGGATTTTCACAAAGGTACTAGGGTCCCTTCTAGCGGTGCTAAGACCAAGGGGCATTGCAGTAGTACCTTACTTGGACGACATTCTGATTCAAGCGTCGTCCCTTCCTCAAGCAAAGGCTCACACGGACATAGTCCTGGCCTTTCTCAGATCTCACGGATGGAAAGTGAACGTAGAAAAGAGTTCTCTATCTCCGTCAACAAGGGTTCCCTTCTTGGGAACAATAATAGACTCCTTAGAAATGAGGATTTTTCTGACAGAGGCCAGAAAAACAAAACTTCTAAACTCTTGTCAAATACTTCATTCCGTTCCTCTTCCTTCCATAGCGCAGTGCATGGAAGTAATAGGTTTGATGGTAGCGGCAATGGACATAGTTCCTTTTGCGCGCATTCATCTAAGACCATTACAACTGTGCATGCTCAGTCAGTGGAATGGGGACTATACAGACTTGTCTCCGACGATACAAGTAAATCAGAGGACCAGAGATTCACTCCGTTGGTGGCTGTCCCTGGACAACCTGTCACAAGGGATGAACTTCCGCAGGCCAGAGTGGGTCATTGTCACGACCGACGCCAGTCTGATGGGCTGGGGCGCGGTCTGGGGACCCCTGAAAGCTCAGGGTCTTTGGTCTCGGGAAGAATCTCTTCTACCGATAAATATTCTGGAACTGAGAGCGATACTCAATGCTCTCAAGGCTTGGCCTCGGCTAGCAAAGGCCAAGTTCATACGGTTTCAATCAGACAACATGACGACTGTTGCGTACATCAACCATCAGGGGGGAACAAGGAGTTCCCTGGCGATGGAAGAAGTGACCAAAATCATTCAATGGGCGGAGACTCACTCCTGCCACCTGTCTGCAATCCACATCCCAGGAGTGGAAAATTGGGAAGCGGATTTTCTGAGTCGTCAGACATTACATCCGGGGGAGTGGGAACTCCATCCGGAAATCTTTGCCCAAATTACTCAACTGTGGGGCATTCCAGACATGGATCTGATGGCCTCTCGTCAGAACTTCAAGGTTCCTTGCTACGGGTCCAGATCCAGGGATCCCAAGGCGACTCTAGTAGATGCACTAGTAGCACCTTGGACCTTCAAACTAGCTTATGTATTCCCGCCGTTTCCTCTCATCCCCAGGCTGGTAGCCAGGATCAATCAGGAGAGGGCATCGGTGATCTTGATAGCTCCTGCGTGGCCACGCAGGACTTGGTATGCAGATCTGGTGACTATGTCATCGGCTCCACCATGGAAGCTACCTTTGAGACGAGACCTTCTTGTTCAAGGTCCGTTCGAACATCCGAATCTGGTCTCACTCCAACTGACTGCTTGGAGATTGAACGCTTGATCTTATCAAAGCGAGGGTTATCAGATTCTGTTATTGATACTCTTGTTCAGGCCAGAAAGCCTGTAACCAGAAAAATTTACCACAAAATATGGAAAAAATATATCTGTTGGTGTGAATCTAAAGGATTCCCTTGGGACAAGGTAAAAATTCCTAAGATTCTATCCTTTCTTCAAGAAGGATTGGAGAAAGGATTATCTGCAAGTTCCTTGAAGGGACAGATTTCTGCCTTGTCTGTGTTACTTCACAAAAAGTTGGCAGCTGTGCCAGATGTTCAAGCCTTTGTTCAGGCTCTGGTTAGAATCAAGCCTGTTTACAAACCTTTGACTCCTCCTTGGAGTCTCAACTTAGTTCTTTCAGTTCTTCAGGGGGTTCCGTTTGAACCCTTACATTCCGTTGATATTAAGTTATTATCTTGGAAAGTTTTGTTTTTGGTTGCAATTTCTTCTGCTAGAAGAGTTTCAGAGTTATCTGCTCTGCAGTGTTCTCCTCCTTATCTGGTGTTCCATGCAGATAAGGTGGTTTTACGTACTAAACCTGGTTTTCTTCCGAAAGTTGTTTCTAACAAAAACATTAACCAGGAGATAGTCGTGCCTTCTTTGTGTCCGAATCCAGTTTCAAAGAAGGAACGTTTGTTGCACAATTTGGATGTTGTTCGCGCTCTAAAATTCTATTTAGATGCTACAAAGGATTTTAGACAAACATCTTCCTTGTTTGTTGTTTACTCTGGTAAAAGGAGAGGTCAAAAAGCAACTTCTACCTCTCTCTCTTTTTGGATTAAAAGCATCATCAGATTGGCTTATGAGACTGCCGGACGGCAGCCTCCTGAAAGAATCACAGCTCATTCCACTAGGGCTGTGGCTTCCACATGGGCCTTCAAGAACGAGGCTTCTGTTGATCAGATATGTCGGGCAGCGACTTGGTCTTCACTGCACACTTTTACCAAATTTTACAAGTTTGATACTTTTGCTTCTTCTGAGGCTATTTTTGGGAGAAAGGTTTTGCAAGCCGTGGTGCCTTCCATTTAGGTGACCTGATTTGCTCCCTCCCTTCATCCGTGTCCTAAAGCTTTGGTATTGGTTCCCACAAGTAAGGATGACGCCGTGGACCGGACACACCTATGTTGGAGAAAACAAAATTTATGTTTACCTGATAAATTACTTTCTCCAACGGTGTGTCCGGTCCACGGCCCGCCCTGGTTTTTTAATCAGGTCTGATAATTTATTTTCTTTAACTACAGTCACCACGGTATCATATGGTTTCTCCTATGCAAATATTCCTCCTTTACGTCGGTCGAATGACTGGGGTAGGCGGAGCCTAGGAGGGATCATGTGACCAGCTTTGCTGGGCTCTTTGCCATTTCCTGTTGGGGAAGAGAATATCCCACAAGTAAGGATGACGCCGTGGACCGGACACACCGTTGGAGAAAGTAATTTATCAGGTAAACATAAATTCTGTTTTTTGGTTCAGCACCTAGGTAGCGCTTTCTGATTGGTAGCACTTTCTGATTTTTGTATAAATGTAGCCACCAATCAGCTAAATAGGAGTAAATTAGAAAGTTGCTTAAAATTGCATGCTCTCTCTGAATCGTGAAAGTTTAATTTTGACTAGGCTATCCCTTTAAGTGAATTTTCATCCTGTAACAAGATAAAACATCCGATTTGTTTATATATTATAAATGAAAGGTTGCAGTAACATATGCATTCACCTATTTTTAATTTAAAACCATACGACGCATTTCTCTTATGCTTTTTCAGATGCACCAGATGCCATTTGCTCAAGTACACTGTCTGTGTGTAATGATACTAGCTAAATATTATACTTAAAGGGCCACTAGAGCCAAAATATTTCTTTCATGATTCAGATAGAGAATAGAAATTTAAACAACATTACAATTTACTTCTATTATTTATGTTGCTTCATTTTTTAGATATCCTTTGTTGAAGAAAAAGCAATGCACACGGTGAGCCAATCACACAAGGCTTCTATTAGCAGCAACCAATCAGCAGCTACTGAGCATATCTATATATGCTTTTCAGCAAAGAATATCAAGAGAATAAAACATATTAGATAATATAAGTAAATTAGAAAGATGTTTAAAATTGCATTCTCTTTCTAAATCATGAGAGAGAAACATGTGGGTTTCATGTCCCTTTAAGATGAGTTTGGTGAAGACACTTGTTTATAGTTTTAAGTATCAATTTTGGGAGCATTTTTCTTTTCTTTTTGTACTGTGTTCAGTTTCAGGATGAGATTGATTTCTCCCATGTGGAAGATGAGGAACCAGATGAGGAAGATAGTAAGGACAGTAACCCGGAGACTGTGTCTAACTTTAACACTCCACAAGCAATAAGGTAAGAAAAGGTATCTAATTCCATGTATCAGACACATGATATTGTTAAAGGAGGAAAGATTTCTACAATAGTTCCATTGAACTTTAAAGGAATAGGTATGTCCTATTCACTATAGGCTTTTGCACTTAAAGTTCACTGTACACAAAATTTCTACAGAATTATCATGTAATGGACAATGTATAAACACAGGGTTACACAAGAGAATCATGAATAAAGAGCTTCTCATTTCCTTCTAAATTATGGGCAAGGTGTCTTCTTTGAGACAATTCTAGCATCTTTTGTCATCCCGATTGATTTGAATGGATCTCAATACACCCTGTCCTATCAATTTGGGACCTATGAAGTTTATCACAACTGCCTCTAATCCAGAGTAGAAAGACAATACCAAGTCTGATTATCACTGCAGTAGCAAAAGCAGCCAATACTCTGTTCACGGTTGTATTACTGCTGTGATGGTCATGATAACCGAAATGTTATTAGAATTTCTCTAAAGAATTTGGAATGTCTTATAATGCTCTGTATTTGAGTGCTTTTTCATGCGGTGTCCTGTAATGAAAGTAGTAGTATTTGTGTGTCGTCCTCTAAAAAGCGTGATTAACTATAGTGGTAGCTAGAATTGCATTGAGAGATTTTACATTTTTACAAGCTTTACATATGATGTGAGTGTGTCTGCACAAGTTATTTACAAGCTCCTCCTTATCTATGGGGCAGGCCAGCTACAGACCAAGCTGTGCCTGTTTGGGAAGGGAGGTAAATTAACTTGGCTTGGTTCTTCCCTCAGCGTGGAGTTGCGAAACCTGAGGGATAAACCATACAAGCCATACATTGTATTCAATTTGAGAAAACAGGTGGCTAATAATACTGGCAATAATACTCATATGGTTAAAAGTGAGTATAAAGCGCCTAGAGGCTGGGTTAGGACGGCCTAATATACTAACAAGACCACAGAAGAAAAGAGTCTTAATTGTGCATTATAATATAAAATCACATAAAATCACCCAATAAAGGGAATGGAATGTAAAATCTTAATTTATTACAAATAATAATAAAAATGTAAAACCAAACAAAATACAATGAAAAGATCCGGATCTGGTGAGTCTCCTAAAAAGTTCTAAAAAACCAAAGAAGCTGTCCAATGGGTAAAATCCTGAATATACTTTAAAAGTCACACAGTCACAAAGGCTTGACCTCCAAATGTTTAAATAGCAGAATTGAGGTGATGCAGATGATGAAAAAACCAAAACTAATGTGATGAAAAAGTAAAAAGTGTGAACGTGGATAAATATGAAAAACAAAAATTAAAACAAAAATTAAAAATCAAGTGGCTATATATATATGTGTATGTATATATATATATATATATATATATATATATATATATATATATATATATATATATATATATATATATATATATATATAAACAAAAGAATGAAAAAATATGAAAAAATAATACAAAAATGAATGAAAAATGTGATGAAAATATATATATATATGCGTGAATCAAAAAAGTGTTATCCAAAAGGTGAGGGAAACAGTGAGACAAAAACAACAAACAAATCCTCCAAAATTGATCCTGATAGTGGTAGTGTCTTTGAATCCTATTTGATGTAGTATCCCAGTATTGGTCCTATTGGTGTGGTGTCCTATAAACAATAAAATAACATAGTGTATTCCATATAGATAAAATAACAATAATTAGAATTTTGCTTACCCAGTATCGACGCGTTTCGGCCCCTATGAGGCGTTTTTCAAGACATACAATTGTATGTCTTGAAAAACGCCTCATAGGGGCCGAAACGTGTCGATACTGGGTTGTATGTCTTGAAAAAGGCCTCATAGGGGCCGAAACCCGTCGATACTGGGTAAGCAAAATTCTAATTATTGTTATTTTATCTATATGGAATACACTGTTATTTTATTGTTTATAGGACACAACACCAATAGGACCAATACTGGGATACTACACCAAATAGGATTCAAAGACACTACCACTATCAGGATCAATTTTGGAGGATTTGTTTGTTATTTTTGTCTCACTGTTTCCCTCACCTTTTGGATAACACTTTTTTGATTCACGCATATATATATATTTTCATCACATTTTTCATTCAATTTTGTATTATTTTTTCATATTTTTTCATTCTTTTTTTTTTATATATATATATATATATATATATATATATATATATAGATGGCCACTTGATTTTTCATTTTTGTTTTAATTTTTGTTTTTCATATTTATCCACGTTCACACTTTTTACTTTTTCATCACATAAGTTTTGTTTTTTTCATCATCTGCATCACCTCAATTCTGCTATTTAAACATTTGGAGGTCAAGCCTTTGTGACTGTGTGACTTTTAAAGTATATTCAGGATTTTACCCATTGGACAGCTTCTTTGGTTTTTTTAGAACTTTTTAGGAGACTCACCAGATCCGGATCTTTTCATTGTATTTTGTTTGGTTTTACATTTTTTATGTCATTATTATTTGTAATAAATTAAGATTTTACATTCCATTCCCTTTATTGGGTGATTTTATGTGATTTTATATTATAATGCACAATTAGGACTCTTTTCTTCTGTGGTCTTGTTAGTATATTAGGCCCATCCTAACCCAGCCTCTAGGCGCTTTATACTCACTTTTAACTATTTCACAGTCCATTTGAGGCCAGCTAGGAGGCCTCACGTATAAAGCACAAGGGTTACCGCCTGTGGCGCTTTTCTATTTTATCTTATCAATAATACTCATATGCTAAATCACTGTAAAAACCTGACATGAAAATATCACCTAAACATCTGTATGTAAAAAAGGAAGATATTTTACCTCAAAATTTCTTCAGCTCACCAGAGAAAGTGCTCTATGAACAGTTATACTCCAGCTGCTGTCCAGCTGCAGGTAAAAAAAGAAGAAGAAATGAACAGCAGCCAATCGACTTCAGCAGTGCTGAGGTCATGAACTGTGATCTCATGAGATATCATAGTAAACTTTCTTAAACTGAATAGGGAAATAACATGAGTGTGCATGAGGCATGCTCCCTTGCAAGTCCCGGGACAGGCATACTGACTAGCTGCTTAAAGTCCTTTACTATGGGGTGTGAATACTTAGGACATTTTGAGGTAAAATATATTTATTTTTTACATAGAGATGTTCAGCTGATATTTTCTAGTCAACTTTTTACAGCTATTCTGCATCACTTTCAAGTCTGGTGTACTATCTTTTGTATAAATGTGTTATTGTGTACAAGTAACATTATGTATCCTATTTAATGTTTGCTTAAGGTTTGAGGAACCACTTGCTAACATCATGAATGAACAGCATTCCACTGTGAAAGCAAAGCTTGACTTCCTTAGGATGAAGAAGTCAGTAATGAAACCTACTACACCATTTATAGAGGAACCCAAGCCACTGCCTCCTGCCAAGGTGGCAACAGTTCTGTCTTTGAACATGGAGCAGAAACGGCGTTTGCAACAGCAAATGCAGCAGGTTAGTGCAAACCAAAATATTGTCCAATAATGTGACCTGTTTTCTCTAGTTTATTGCATGCATCAAGAATTCTGAAACTGAGACAGAACTGCCAGCAACATGTATATAGAAACTATTTACAGGTTTTGCCAGATTGGTAGAATCTGGTCCTGTTATAATATAGATTTAAACTTTGCAATATTCTTTGGAGGGATCTTCATTTTTTTTATCAGAAGAGTTAAACCATTCATGTACCTGCACTACTTAAACACCTTCTGCTCTGTTCAGATTTTTTTAATTTTATTTTTTAAAGAGAACATACAGAAAAGGAGGCAATAAGCATACAGTAAACAAAATTAAATTATAACAGACAATAAAGGTGTCCTCTTTTTGACCATATTAGTAAAGCTAAAGGTCACCTTTGAGGTCTAAACATTTAATATAGGGTTTTATATAAGAAGGTCTCTCGTGATCTTTCAAGAAATATAAACTCAAAGATTGCAAGTTTAAGAGGTTATAGAGCAAGTGTGAAAAGAAAAGATACATTTAGGGTCACTCTTGGACCCTCAGCCTCTGCTCATCAACAAAAGTAAAAGAAAAGTTGGACCAGCACCTTAACATCTAAACTGTAAGCTTTTTTGTCAAGAACATAGGGACAAGTGTCCTAAGAGAAAGTGTATATTAAACTAGAGTGTTATTTTATAGTAATTAAGGAGTGAGCTAGTGGGGACCTAAAACTAAGCTATCCCTTCAAGAATGCAAATTGAGAAGACCTTAACGTTATGTGGGTCTTGGCATAAGGTAAAGTAACATATTCCAGATCTATGAATTGTAGAATGGCTTAGTAAATATTGAACGTTATGCTCTGTGAAATCCTCGGGCCGTAGGACACAGGGTTCCAGCAGGGTAATATAAATTCAAGGATAGCCATTGAGATGTATTATATTTGGTCAGGGGGAAAAAGGGGGGGTGGATTAAAATCTGACCACAAGAATTAAAAAACTGACTGGGAGTAGTTCTTTTTGATGTTTTCTGTCAAATCCATTTGAGTTACTTAATTCACCAAAAAGGGGAAACCAAATAATTCTCATATTCGTTTTTTTATTTAATTTATACATCATTGTCTTCAAACAATCATGAATTGTTTTTGTTCTTTGTTTTGCAGCATGTCCAGCTGCTGACCCAGATGCATCTTTTAACCTGCAGAAATCCAAAGCTGAGTGTGGAGGCTGATACAGCTCGCATGTTTTTGGTAAACTATTTCTTTGGCTGTTTCCGTATATTTTCAGAGCAAAGTATAATGCACCTTGTCCTTACACCCAAAACCAGGGCTTAAAGTGAATGTAAATTTTGATGCTAAAGTGCCCAGTTTTTAAAAATTTGATTAAAAACAGGGGCACTTTAATTCATCAAAATTTACATTTCACTCGTGTTGTGAAAATACTTACCTTTTAATCTCGACAGCCACTCCAGCTTTCCCCGGTTGTCGCAAGCCTCTTCCTGAAATGACGGATCAGTGATCTTCCTATCACGGCCTCCCACCTGGGGGAATCAGTGTCTGATTCAATGCTGTGTTTGGAGGAAGCCGGATTCCTCATTTTAGACCCAGGAAGAGGCTTTGCAACGGGCGGAGGAAGTGATGCAGCGGCTGTCGAGATTAAAAGGTAAGTATTTTCACAACATGAGTGAAATGTAAATTTTGATGAATTAAAGTGCCCCTGTTTTTAATCAAAGTTTTAAAAACCGGGCACTTTAGCATCAAAATTTACATTCACTTTACGGTTATTTAAATCTTTCCGCCATAACCCTTTAGAGTGATACTGAGTGTCGCCCTATGCTCAATGTTTTAAGAGCAGGACCTTAGACATCCTTGGTGTGCCAGAAATAAGTCTCACTAAGGATTCACAGAGAAATAAGGCAACTGTGTACCTACATCCCCACTCTTTTTAGACACTCTAACCATGTTTCATCTCTCACACGCTCTCTTTTTGTTTTATTTTTCTGCCATTTCTGCAGGTTGAACTGTCCAATTTTGCAAATATCTCAAGTTCGAATAATTCCTCGCATAGCCCTAACTTCCAGACTATGTTCCAGCCCTGTAACCTGAAAGAAGCACTGCAGCTGATCCCCATCTTTCACAGCCAGGTCCCTGAAGAATGTGAACCATCCAAACCTGCAAAAAGGAATGGTGAGATTTTGCAGATGTTAGACTTTATATATACTGCCTGTATTAACCCAGTAGGTGGCACTGGCTTAAACAGACTGGAATTTCACTATTGACAAGCTATAATCTGTATCTATGGTTACAGTCATCTCTTGTAACACACACACACACATTTTATTTATATATATATATATATATATATGTGTGTGTGTATATATATATATATATATATTTCTCCAACATAGGTGTGTCCGGTCCACGGCGTCATCCTTACTTGTGGGATATTCTCTTCCCCAACAGGAAATGGCAAAGAGCCCAGCAAAGCTGGTCACATGATCCCTCCTAGGCTCCGCCTACCCCAGTCATTCTCTTTGCCGTTGTACAGGCAACATCTCCACGGAGATGGCTTAGAGTTTTTTAGTGTTTAACTGTAGTTTTTATTATTGAATCAAGAGTTTGTTATTTTAAAATAGTGCTGGTATGTACTATTTACTCAGAAACAGAAAAGAGATGAAGATTTCTGTTTGTATGAGGAAAATGATTTTAGCACCGTAACTAAAATCCATGGCTGTTCCACACAGGACTGTTGAGAGCAATTAACTTCAGTTGGGGGAACAGTGTGCAGTCTCTTACTGCTTGAGGTATGACACATTCTAACAAGACGATGTAATGCTGGAAGCTGTCATTTTCCCTATGGGATCCGGTAAGCCATGTTTATTAAGATAGTAAATAAGGGCTTCACAAGGGCTTATTAAGACTGTAGACTTTTTCTGGGCTAAATCGATTCATTATTAACACATATTTAGCCTTGAGGAATCATTTATTCTGGGTATTTTGATATGATTATATCGGCAGGCACTGTTTTTGACACCTTATTCTTTAGGGGCTTTCCCTAATCATAGTCAGAGCCTCATTTTCGCGCCGGTATGGCGCACTTGTTTTTGAGGACAGCATGGCATGCAGCTGCATGTGTGTGGAGCTCTGTTACATAGAAAAGTCTTTCTGAAGGCATCATTTGGTATCGTATTCCCCTTTGGGCTTGGTTGGGTCTCAGCAAAGCAGATTCCAGGGACTGTAAAGGGGTTAAATATAAAAACGGCTCCGGTTCCGTTATTTTAAGGGTTAAAGCTTCCAAAAACAGTGTGCAATACTTTTAAGGCTTTAAGACACTGTGGTGAAATTTTGGTGAATTTTGAACAATTCCTTCATACTTTTTCGCAATTGCAGTAATAAAGTGTGTTTAGTTTAAAATTTAAAGTGACAGTAACGGTTTTATTTTAAAACGTTTTTTGTGCTTTGTTATCAAGTTTATGCCTGTTTAACATGTCTGAACTACCAGATAGATTGTGTTCTGACTGTGGGGAAACCAAGGTTCCTTCTCATTTAACTATATGTATTTTATGTCATAAAAAAAATTTAGTAAAAATGATGCCCAAGATGATTCCTCAAGTGAGGGGAGTAAGCATGGTACTGCATCATCCCCTCCTTCGTCTACACCAGTCTTGCCCATACAGGAGGCCCCTAGTACATCTAGTGCGCCAATACTCCTTACTATGCAACATTTAACGGCTGTAATGGATAATTCTATCAAAAACATTTTAGCCAATATGCCCACTTATCAGCGAAAGCGCGACTGCTCTGTTTTAGAAAATTCTGTAGAGCATGAGAACGCTGATGATATGGTTCCTGAAGGGCCCCTACACCAGTCTGAGGGGGCCAGGGAGGTTTTGTCTGAGGGAGAAATTTCAGATTCAGGAAACATTTCTCAACAAGCTGAACCTGATGTGATTACTTTTAAATTTAAGTTGGAACATCTCCGCGCTCTGCTTAAGGAGGTGTTATCCAATTTGGATGATTGTGATTATCTGGTCATTCCAGAACCACTATGTAAAATGGAAAAGTTCTTAGAGGCCCCGGGGCCCCCCGAAGCTTTTCCTATATCCAAGCGGGTGGCGTACATTGTTAGTAAAGAATGGGACAGGCCCGGTATACCTTTAGTACCTCCCCCCATATTTATAAAATTGTTTTCCTATAGTCGACCCCAGAAAGGACTGATGGCAGACAGTCCCCAAGGTCGAGGGGGCGGTTTCTACTCTACACAAGCGCGCCACTATACCCATAGAAGATAGTTGTGCTTTCCAAGATCCTATGGATAAAAAATTAGAAGGTCTGCTAAAGATGTTTGTTCAGCAAGGTTCCCTTCTACAACCAATTGCATGCATTGTCCCTGTCACTGCAGCCGCGTGTTTCTAGTTTGATGAGCTAGGAAAGGCGATTATTAGTAATTCTTCTTCTTATGAGGAGATTATGGACAGAATTCGTGCTCTTAAATTGGCTAATTCTTTCACCCTAGACGCCACCTTGCAATTGGCTAGGTTAGCGGCGAAAAAATTCTGGGTTTGCTATTGTGGCGCAGAGCGCTTTGGTTAAAATCTTGGGCAGCGGGATGCGTCTTCCAAGAACAAATTGCTTGACATTCCTTTCAAGGGGAAAAACACTCTTTGGCCCTGACTTGAAAGAGATTATCTCTGATATCACTGGGGGCAAGGGCCACGCCCTTCCTCAGGATAGGTCTTTTCAAGACCAAAAATAAACCTAAGTTTCGTCCCTTTCGCAGAAACGGATCAGCCCCAAGGGCTACGTCCTCTAAGCAGGAAGGTAATACTTCTCAAGCCAATCCAGCCTGGAGACTTATGCAAGGCTGGAACAAAGGAAAGCAGGCCAGGAAACCTGCCACTGCTACCAAGACAGCATGAAATGCGGGCCCCCGATCCGGGACCGGATCTGGTGGGGGGCAGACTCTCTCTCTTCGCTCAGGCTGGGGCAAGAGATGTTCTGGATCCTTGGGCGCTAGAAATAGTCTCCCAAGGTTATTCTCTGGAGTTCAAGGGGCTTCCTCCAAGGGGGAGGTTCCACAGGTCTCAGTTGTCTTCAGACCACATAAGAAGACAGGCATTCTTACATTGGGTAGAAGACCTGCTAAAAATGGGAGTGATTCATCCTGTTCCATTAGGAGAACAAGGGATGGGGTTCTACTCCAATCTGTTCATAGTTCCCAAAAAAGAGGGAACGTTCTGACCTATCTTAGATCTCAAGATCTTGAACAAGTTTCTCAAGGTTCCATCGTTCAAGATGGAAACCATTCGAACACTTCTTCCTTCCATCCAGGAAGGTCAATTCATGACCAAGGTGGATTTCAAGGATGCGTATCTACATATTCCTATCCACAAGGAACATCATCGGTTCCTAAGGTTTGCATTCCTGGACAAGCATTTCCAGTTCGTGGCGTTTTCTTTCGGATTAGCCACTGCTCCTAGGATTTTCTCATAGGTACTAGGGTCCCTTCTGGCGGTGCTAAGACCAAGGGGCATTGCTGTAGTACCTTACTTGGACGACATTCTGATTCGAGCGTCGTCCCTTCCTCAAGTAAAGGCTCACACGGACATTGTCCTGGCCTTTCTCAGATCTCACGGATGGAAAGTGAACGTGGAAAAGAGTTCTCTATCTCCGTCAACGAGGGTTCCCTTCTTGGGAACTATAATAGACTCCTTCGAAATGAGGATTTTTCTGACAGAAGCCAGAAAAACAAAACTTCTAGACTCTTGTCGGATACTTCATTCCGTTCCTCTTCCTTCCATAGCGCAGTGCATGGAAGTGATAGGTTTGACGGTAGCGGCAATGGACATAGTTCCTTTTGTGCGCATTCATCTAAGACCATTACAACTGTTCATGCTCAGTCAGTGGAATGGGGACTATTCAGACTTGTCTCCGAAGATACAAGTAAATCAGAGGACCAGAGACTCATTCCGTTGGTGGCTGTCCCTGGACAACCTGTCACAAGGGATGACCTTCCGCAGACCAGAGTGGGTCATTGTCACGACCGACGCCAGTCTGATGGGCTGGGGCGCGGTCTGGGGATCCCTGAAAGCTCAGGGTCTTTGGTCTCGGGTAGAATCTCTTCTACCGATAAATATTCTGGAACTGAGAGCGATATTCAATGCTCTCAAAGCTTGGCCTCAGCTAGCGAGGGCCAAGTTCATACATCAACCATCAGGGGGGAACAAGGAGTTCCCTAGCGATGGAAGAAGTGACCAAAATCATTCTATGGGCGGAGTCTCACTCCTGCCACCTGTCTGCTATCCACATCCCAGGAGTGGAAAATTGGGAAGTGGATTTTCTGAGTCGTCAGACATTGCATCCGGGGGAGTGGGAACTCCATCCGGAAATCTTTGCCCAAGTCACTCAACCGTGGGGCATTCCAGACATGGATCTGATGGCCTCTCGTCAGAACTTCAGAGTTCCTTACTACGGGTACAGATCCAGGGATCCCAAGGCGGCTCTAGTGGATGCACTAGTAGCACCTTGGACCTTCAAACTAGCTTATGTGTTCCCGCCGTTTCCTCTCATCCCCAGGCTGGTAGCCAGGATCAATCAGGAGAGGGCGTCGGTGATTTTGATAGCTCCTGCGTGGCCACGCAGGACTTGGTATGCAGATCTGGTGAATATGTCATCGGCTCCACCATGGAAGCTACCTTTGAGACGAGACCTTCTTGTTCTAGGTCCGTTCGACCCACTCCAGCTGACTGCTTGGAGATTGAACGCTTGATCTTATCAAAGCGAGGGTTCTCAGATTCTGTTATTAATACTCTTGTTCAGGCCTGAAAGCCTGTATCCAGAAAAATTACCACATAATTTGGTATATCTGTTGGTGTGAATCTGCAGGATTCCCTTGGGACAAGGTTAAGATTCCTAAGAGTCTATCCTTCCTTCGAGAAGGATTGGAAAAAGGATTATCTGCAAGTTCCTTGATGGGACAGATTTCTGCCTTGTCTGTGTTACTTCACAAAAAGCTGGCAGCTGTGCCAGATGTTCTAGCCTTTGTTCAGGCTCTGGTTAGAATCAAGCCTGTTTACAAAATTTTGACTCCTCCTTGGAGTCTCAACCTAGTTCTTTCAGTTCTTCAGGGGGTTCCGTTTGAACCCTTACATTCCGTTGATATTAAGTTATTATCTTGGAAAGTTTTGTTTTTGGTTGCAATTTCTTCTGCTAGAAGAGTTTCAGAATTATCTGCTCTGCAGTGTTCTTCTCCTTATCTGGTGTTCCATGCAGATAAGGTGGTTTTGCGTACTAAACCTGGTTTTCTTCCAAAAGTTGTTTCTAACAAAAACATTAACCAGGAGATAGTTGTGCCTTCTTTGTGTCCTAATCCAGTTTCAAAGAAGGAACGTTTGTTGCACAACTTGGATGTAGTTCGTGCTCTCAAATTTTACTTAGCAGCTACTAAGGATTTCAGACAAACTTTGTCTTTGTTTGTTGTTTATTCTGGTAAACGGAGAGGTCAAAAAGCAACTTCTACCTCTCTCTCCTTCTGGATTAAAAGCATTATCCGATTGGCTTATGAGACTGCCGGACGGCAGCCTCCTGAAAGAATCACAGCTCACTCCACTAGGGCTGTGGCTTCCACATGGGCCTTCAAGAACGAGGCTTCTGTTGATCAGATATGTAAGGCAGCGACTTGGTCTTCACTGCACACTTTTTCTAAATTTTACAAATTTGATACTTTTGCTTCTTCTGAGGCTATTTTTGGGAGAAAGGTTTTGCAAGCCGTGGTGCCTTCCATTTAGGTGACCTGATTTGCTCCCTCCCTTCATCCGTGTCCTAAAGCTTTGGTATTGGTTCCCACAAGTAAGGATGACGCCGTGGACCGGACACACCTATGTTGGAGAAAACAGAATTTATGTTTACCTGATAAATTACTTTCTCCAACGGTGTGTCCGGTCCACGGCCCGCCCTGGTTTTTTTAATCAGGTCTGATAATTTATTTTCTTTAACTACAGTCACCACGGTAACATATGGTTTCTCCTATGCAAATATTCCTCCTTAACGTCGGTCGAATGACTGGGGTAGGCGGAGCCTAGGAGGGATCATGTGACCAGCTTTGCTGGGCTCTTTGCCATTTCCTGTTGGGGAAGAGAATATCCCACAAGTAAGGATGACGCCGTGGACCGGACACACCGTTGGAGAAAGTAATTTATCAGGTAAACATAAATTCTGTTATATATATATAGTCCCAAAAAGGTATTGTGCACTCCTAATCCATAGCATAGCATCAGCCAGGGTGCATATGTCTAAAACATTATGCAGGAATCCAGAAAAAGACTGAACTCACTGGGCTTTTAGGTAAAAAATAACTTTTAATTCTCTATGTTAAAATGGGGAAATAAGCATGACTTTTCGGGGCTGTATTAGCACCTTTATCAAATGTTTTCAAAAAAGAAAAGAAAAGTCTCAGTGCAGGTGCATCCTCAGCGTGATGCCCTAAAGGAAAGGACATACATTTCTTTTATGAGTTCCGTGCACTGGTTCACCTGCATATATGTTTGTAAGTCAGGTGACCCATTACTAAATCACCCACACATCCTTTAAAGCGGGTTCTATTTGTACATGATTAGTTCTGAACCTTTTTGGTTCTTTCAGTTACCGAGCTCAAAGGTGTTAATTTGAAATAGGCCTGGTGATCACTGGTAGCTTTTGTCTTTTTGCCAGAGGTATGTAATTTGGACATAAATTCTTTTATGAGTTCCGTGCACTGGTTCACCTGCATATATGTTTGTAAGTCAGGTGACCCATTACTAAATCACCCATACATCCTTTAGAGCGGGTTCTATTTGTACATATTAGGGCTGCAACTAACGATTATTTTCATAATCGATTAGTTGGTCGATTATTTTTTCGATTAATCGGATAAAAAAAACCCACTGAACAATATACCATTTGTAAAAAAATATAATAATGAACAAACAAACTCTGTTTGGTTTAACAGAGTATTAAAAAAAACTGCCTTACTGCAGAAATACAAATAGTTAAACTTTTTATCTTATCAAGTTCACTGTACAACTGTACACAACACAAACTACTTTAAATTTCACAACTTACAAACTTTTAAAGACTTAGCCGAGCAAATGTATTGTTGTCATAATTTATTAGCTCAGCTGTAGCTGGCTGCCAAGTTGACATATTTATTTACTTTGTTTTTATTACACCAAGGTTGTCTAAATTAAGAAAAAAATATCAACTGTTGACTGTCACTGCAGTGCATACAACACTACTGTGCTGTGACTGTAGGGCTGCTACTGCTTCTGTAAGTAACTGTTAGGAAGGATAGCAGTCATAGCACAGGGGTGTGAGGAGATCGTGGGCACCGGGTCATGGAAGGGGAGGGGCTAAAGTGAGGATCCGACTCCGGATCAAGTAACTTGCTAAGATAATAATACATAACCTCTGGTGGTCTCACTGACTGTTTGGTTTTACAACATTTCCTGTGACTGCTTCTGTAACTGTTAGAAAGGATAGCACAGAGGTGTGAGGACTGAGGAGATTGAGGGCACCGGGTCACATGGAAGGGGAGGGGCTAAGGTGAGGGTCTGGATCAAGTAACTTGCTGGGAGGCGGAGCCAAGAGGATTAAGACATAAGTTCTGGTCTCAGTGTTTTTGTATGCTTGCGCTAATGCACTTCTCTTGGCTAAGTTGGCTTGGCTTTGAGTTATTAGTTAGTTAAATATTAAAAAAAACACGCTACAGTGAGACCAGCAAGTTACTTGATCCGGACCCTTACCTTAGCCCCTCCCCTTCCATGACCCAGTGCCCGCGATCTCCTCACAGCTCACACCCTGCCCTGTGCTATCCTCCCTAACAGTTACAGAAGCTAGCAGTAACCGGAGTGTTCTAAAATCAAACAGAAGACCACCAGAGGTTATATATTATTATTTTAGCAAGTTTTACTTGATCCAGAGTCAGACCCTCCCCTTCCATGACCCGGTGCCCGCGATCTACTCACAGTCAAGTAGCAGCCAGCCAAATCCAATATCTCCCTCCTCCATTGCTTAACGCTAGTACTAAGTTATTACCCACCTTGCAGCAGATGAAGTCAGAAGTGACGTCTATCCCAAATAATCTCACTGTCACACACTCCCCTCTTCCCACACGTCTTCTCCTTCTCTTCACCGCGCTCAGGAAATAGACACGCCTTTTCTAGTGTGGCTGTGGCAAGCAGTCCAACTAATCGATAGACCGATTTATCGATAATGCAAATCGTTGACAACTATTTGCATTATCGATTATTATCGATTTTATCGATTAGTTGTTGCAGCCCTAGTACATATATATATATATATATATATATCTATATAGTCCCAAAAAGGTATTGTGCACTCCTAATCCATAGCATAGCATCAGCCAGGGTGCATATGTCTAAAACATTATGCAGGAATCCAGAAAAAGACTGAACTTACTGGGCTTTTAGGTAAAAAATAACTTTTAATACTCTATGTTAAAATGGGGAAATAAGCATGACTTTTCGGGGCTGTATTAGCACCTTTATCAAATGTTTTCAAAAAAGAAAAGAAAAGTCTCAGTGCAGGTGCATCCTCAGCGTGATGCCCTAAAGGAAAGCACACAAGTCACAAAACCTCAGTGTATTTAAACACCTCCTACATAGGCAATCAACAGTAACAGTTTCCAGCTGAGTGTGATACGTGTGTGTGTTGCAACCGAGCATATCCTGCTCTCAGCCGGTGGTTAATCACTATCTGATTGGTGTGAGTCATTACACATTCGGGCCGATCGTGTTATAGAGTCTACACATGGCTAATTTGCATATCCAACAACACAGATGTTAGGCCCCGCCCATCTGGTTTGTGTCACAATGTATATTGGATCATTTTAGACCAAAGGAAGTAAGTAAAGCTGGATATAAATCACACAGTCCTTGGCATCTTTTCTACAACTAGGAGACCATGCTCCATATCAGTGTCCCACATATAGCGGGTATATCCGTCAGCCGTAATACTCCTCACTCTGGTAACCAATTTACACTGTTTTTACACAATGTCATAGGCTCCATCAGATGGAAATAAAGGTCAATCTATAGATCACAAGCGGTCATAGTAAATATCCATCTGGATTTGAGTTGTAAGAGCATCCTTGCGCGGTCCCCACCCCTCCTCTGTGTTGGGATGTGGTCAATTATCATACTGCGCAAACTTGATAGATTGTGTGTGACAAAATGACATGCCACCAGAAGACCCGATTCCCCAGTTTTTAGTGCCTCTCTCATGGAGAACCTGTGATTGGCCATTCTGTCTTTGAAAGCAGTTATCGTTTTTCCCACGTAAAAAAGGGAACATGGACATATAATTATGTATATGAATGACATATGTGCTGCTACAAGTGAGTCGATGCCGTATGGAGTATCTTTTTGTTCTTATGTGGATGTTGAAAGGAGTCTCCTATATGCATGCTGTTACAAGTTACACAGTCTCCGCAACTAAAACAACCCAACCTTTTAGAATTTAGCCACATCTCCTGTTGGTAGCATTGCTTGGGGTCTGTTTTAACTAGCAGGTCCCTGATGTTCCTTGCTCTGCGATATACCAGCCTTGCTGGTGTTTGTTTCCAGTTAACAAGATTTTTGTCAGTCCCCAGGATGTCCCATCTATTACATATTGATTGCTGTATGATGGAGTGCATCGGAGTATATGTGGTAACAAAATTAAGTTGTTGGTCTGTTGTTGTGGGTTCCTTTTGGATGGAGATTAGCAGCATATCTTGTGTGTAGTGGTCCAGTTTTTTTCTAGCAGCCATAATGTCTCTTCTGTCATGGCCTCTCTGTTCAAGTTTGTCACACATAGAGTCAAGTTGGGAAGTGAGTAGATCAGGTTCGGAATTATTTCCCACCACTCTGGTCAGTTGAGAGTAGAACGTTTATACAGCTTATGCAGTAAACTTTGTTGATTTAATACCGGAGAGTGCCTTTCTTTGTGGAGCAATTATATATATATATATATATATATATACGTTGATTGGAGTAGCCATGTTAGTCCAGAGATTTAGATATCAAAATAACAAGAGTATTGCATTGAGCAATGATACTTTTTTTATTGGACTAACTATACATTTATAAGTTGACAAGCTTTCGGAAGAGTTCCTTCCTTTATCAAGTCTGAAGCAATACTGACCAATTCAATGGAATTTACAGATTGTATCTTAAAACACAGAATAGCTAAGAAGACAGTGCAGGGAGAGGAGGAGGTGTCGTAAAAATCATGAGGGGGGCTTAGGTAACAGGCAGACAGTGTCCAGTGTAGGAGAACAGACAGGGGAAATATATAGCTATACATAGAGCATATACGGACATAAAGTTATATATTAACATTGAATCAATATCTATAAAGATATGAAATTGTATATACGGGGGAATACAAAAGTTAAAAAAAGACAAAAGTGTGGACATAGGCTTACCTGTGTACCTATGTATAAAGAATGTGGAATATACAATGTAATTGACTAAATGAAAGTACATTACAAAAATTTTTGATAATGTGTTAAGAATCCAGAGTCCACATTTAGTCCAGAATTAAACAGGTTGAAGTGCATTATCATTTTCATTTCAAGGTTTTTCTTTCCATGGTGTTTTTGAAGTTGCCTCTGAGAATTTTGATTTTGAGGTTTTGGATGGAGTGGTCAGGTTGGGTGAAATGGTGACCAACAGGGGTGCAGTATTTTGTTTCACAGTGGTTTTTGATTGAGTGTCTGTGTAAGTTCATTCGAAGGTGCAGTTTTTGGCTTGTTTCTCCAATATAGCATCCCATTTCACATGCAGTGCAGTGTATCATGTATACCACATGTATACCACATTTGCAGATATACATGTTCATTTGCATATTCATGTATATCTGCAAATGTGGTATACATGATACACTGCACTGCATGTGAAGTGGGATGCTATATTGGAGAAACAAGCCAAAAACTGCACCTTCGAATGAACTTACACAGACACTCAATCAAAAACCACTATGAAACAAAATACTGCACCCCTGTTGGTCACCATTTCACCCAACCTGACCACTCCATCCAAAACCTCAAAATCAAAATTCTCAAAGGCAACTTCAAAAACACCATGGAAAGAAAAACCTTTGAAATGAAAATGATAATGCACTTCAACCTGTTTAATTCTGGACTAAATGTGGACTCTGGATTCTTAACACATTATCAAAAATTTTTGTAATGTACTTTCATTTAGTCAATTACATTGTATATTCCACATTCTTTATACATAGGTACACCGGTAAGCCTATGTCCACACTTTTGTCTTTTTTTAACTTTTGTATTCCCCCTGTATATACAATTTCACATCTTTATAGATATTGATTCAATGTTGATATATAACTTTATGTCCGTATATGCTCTATGTATAGCTATATATTTCCCCTGTCTGTTCTCCTACACTGGACACTGTCTGCCTGTTACCTAAGCCCCCCTCATGATTTTTACGACACCTCCTCTCCCTGCACTGTCTTCTTAGCTATTCTGTGTTTTAAGATACAATCTGTAAATTCCATTGAATTGGTCAGTATTGCTTCAGACTTGATAAAGGAAGGAACTCTTCCGAAAGCTTGTCAACTTATAAATGTATAGTTAGTCCAATAAAAAAAGTATCATTGCTCAATGCAATACTCTTGTTATTTTGAGATATATATATATATATATATATATATACACCGTCCCAGCAAAAAAGGCACTCACTGTTTCCATAAAAAATAACTTTTAATATGTATCCAAAAGTAAAAACGACATAACGTTTCGGTGTTTAACAACACCTTTGTCAAATGTCATACATTCATCAAAAACCCAGTTCCCAAAAACTCACCTATCATACACTAGTTCTAACAGCCTTATATACAGATATGTTTGTATTCCAGCACACGATCCGGTTACGACGTTGTGACGTCATCACGTACCGTAACCACATGTTACGTCATTGACCAATCGCGCTCTTGCCCGTAGTCATGATAACCGATGCACAGAGCCTCAGTCGCAGTGCGTGCATGCTGTCAAGCGATATCCAGCTGCCCTATAGCACTGTGTAGATACTACTAGTATCAATAACGATCCTATGTGTGTCGGTTGTCATGTATTGTCAAACACTCGTGGCATAGTACAAAGCGCTGATCGCAAGCCAAAAAATACAAACATAATTAAAAACAACATTATCCTAACTATATTTTAGATCTTTAGCGTCTACCTATGTGTCCACAAGGAGAGTATAGAGAATTAATAATTTCATATCAAACAGATCCTAAAGAGGATCTGATATTATAAGCATTATAACTGTACAAATTGGACAAAAGACTAACTAAATGCTAAATTATGTATACAATTATTGCCCACTTTGTGTCACTTAGAGTATGTATAGAAACCCGTGGGTACCCACTAGGACGAGCATCCATGAGAATAATTTCGGGTAATAATACCGGGTAATATTACATGGATCCGTGACATGTGAGTTCAAACGTGGTCATTTGGTATAGAATGGTCCGAAGTCAAGAACAGTATTCAGTCCCTTTGGGACCAATGCATCCAGCATATGAATGCATTTCGTTTCTACTTGTAACAACCTCTTCGCCCTATTTCCACCTCTCATCAGTGGGGGTACATGGTCAATCAACATTGACCTGAGGCTAGATAGACTGTGATTATGTTCAGCAAAGTGGCGAGCCACTGGCTGTTCCGAATCTCCTTCTTTCAGCGCTTCACAAATTGCACAACGATGGTTCGCCATCCTATCCCTGAAGCTTGTTATTGTTTTCCCAATGTAAACCAAAGAACATGGGCAAATTAACATATAGATAACGTATGTGCTCGTGCACGTTAATCTATGGCGGATAGTATAGCGCTTGTTGGTATGTGGGTGTTGGAACGTCTGGCCTCTCATCATGGTATTGCATGTAATGCAGCTTCCACATGTGAAGCATCCCTGTCTGGACGTCTTAAGCCAGGTATCCTTCTGATAACAATTGGTCAGATTGGTTTTCACCAACATATCCCTTAGGTTCTTCGCCCTGTGGTAAACCATCCTCGGAGGCTTCATTTTTTGAAAAGGGAGTGATGGATCTGTTTCCAGGATTTGCCAATGTAGTTGTGCAGACTTCTTAAGCGCACCACTTGCCGGGGTGTGTGTAGTTATGAAATTCAGTTGTTCAGTTTCCATGTTGGATTTCATTTGTTTCCCCTTCATGGGGTTCCGTAGTAATTCATCCTTGGTAGTTCGGACCATTCCCTCATCATAACCTCTTTCAACCAACTTTTTCGCATCAGTTGAGAGGTGACAATCCCTGTCTTTTGATGTCTGGGGTGGAAGCTCCTAGCCTCTAATAAAGAGTTGCGGTCTGTTGGCTTCGTATATAATGAAGTGCCAAAGGAGCATCCATCACAGGTCATCACTTTATATATATTGAGGTCTAAAAAGTGTATTATTTTCTCATTGTGCTCCAATTTGAAACGTATTGGACAGTCCATGGTGTTCAAACAGGCTGTTTGTTAGAACTAGTGTATGATAGGTGAGTTTTTGGGAACTGGGTTTTTGATGAATGTATGACATTTGACAAAGGTGTTGTTAAACACCGAAACGTTATGTCGTTTTTACTTTTGGATACATAGTAAAAGTTATTTTTTATGGAAACAGTGAGTGCCTTTTTTGCTGGGACGGTAAATGTTTGTTAAAGTGCACCCTCCTTCCATTCTCAAGTCTAAACCAATACTGACCAATTCAATGGAATTTACAGATTATTATATCTTAAAACACAGGATAGCTAAAAAGACAGAAAGTGTTACAGAGGTCTGAGTGCAGGGAGAGGAGGAGGTGTTGTTAAAATCATGAGGGGGGCCCTGCACTTCTGCTATAGCTCCTGTTGGAGTTACTTTAAAAGACATTGCTTCTCTCATGTCTTCTACAATTTCTTAGTTTCCCAATGTTGCAGGACAAGCGTAAGAGGAAAGCCAGACATTCAGTTGGTTCAGATGCAATTGTTGCAGTTTCGGAGGTACCCTCCCAAGACCATGAAGAGGAGGGTCCTGCTATTTCTTCTGAGGGTGAAATCTCAGATTCGGAAGGTTCTTTGCCTCTGATGGACTCAGAGGTTGTAACTTTTAGGTTTAAGTTAGAACACCTCCGTCTGCTACTCAGGGAGGTTTTGGTTACTTTAGACGACTGTGACTCTACGGTTGTGGTGGCCCCTGCGAAGTCTAGTAAATTAGACAAATATTTCGAAGTTCCTTCTTACTCAGACGTATTTCCGGTTCCAAAGCGAGCTTCGGAGATAGTTACTAAGGAGTGGGAGAGACCATGCATTCCCTTTTCCCCATCTCCTATTTTTAAGAAGATGTTTCCCATAGCTGACTCTTTCAAGGACGCTTGGCTAACAGTTCCTAAGGTGGAAGGGGCTGTTTCCACCTTAGCCAAGAGAACTACTATTCCCATAGAGGATAGTTGTGCTTTCAAAGATCCTATGGACAAAAAATTCTGGAACTGAGAGCAATCTTCAATGCTCTTCTGGCTTGGCCCCAGTTAGCCACGGTCCAGTCTACCAAGTTCCAGTCAGACAACATAACTTCAGTGGCTTATATCAATCATCAGGGAGGAACGAGAAGTTCCTTAGCGATGAAGGAGGTATCCAAGATAATTCAGTGGGCGGAGGCTCATTCTTGTTGTCTGTCTGCAATCCACATTCCAGGGGTGGACAACTGGGAGGCGGACTTCCTGAGCAGGCAGACATTTCATCCGGGGGAGTGGGAACTCCATCCGGAAGTGTTCTCCGATCTGATTCTCAAGTTGGGTCAGCCGGAGTTGGATCTCATGGTATCTCGTCAGAATGCCAAGCTCCCGAGATACAGGTTGAGGTCCAGGGACCCCCAAGCAGCACTGATAGATGCTCTGGCGGTCCCTTGGATCTTCAATCTAGCATACCTATTTCCTCCGTTTGCGCTTCTTCCTCGGGTAATTGCTCGAATCAAACAGGAGAGGGCTTTGGTTATTCTCATAGCACCGGCCTGGCCTTGCAGGGTTTGGTATGCGGATCTGGTGTAGATGGCATCTCTGCCACCTTGGAGACTCCCGTTGAGGAAGGACCTTCTGATTCAGGGGCCCTTCCTTCATCCAAATCTAGTTTCTCTGAAGCTGACTGCTTGGAGATTGAACGCTTAATTTTATCCAGGCGGGGGTTTTCTGAATCGGTCATAGAGACCATGATTCAGGCTCGTAAGCCTGTGACTAGGAGGATTTACCATAAAATTTGGCGTAAATACCTTTACTGAAGTGAATCCAAGAGCTACTCATGGAGTAGGGTTAGGATTCCTAGAATTTTGTCTTTTCTCCAAGAGGGTTTGGAGAAGGGTTTATTGACGAGTTCTCTTAAGGGTCAGATCTCGGCTTTATCTATTTTGTTACACAAACGTCTGGCTGTTCCAGATGTTCATTCATTTTGTCAGGCCTTGGTCAGGATCAGGCCTGTGTTCAAACCAGTTACCAGTTCTCAAAGTTCTTCAAGGGGCTCCGTTTGAGCCTATGCATTCCTTAGATATTAAGTTGTTATCTTGGAAAGTTTTATTTCTTGTGGCTATTTCTTCTGCTCGGAGAGTGTCAGAACTCTCAGCATTACAGTATGAGTCACCTTACCTTATTTTCCATTCAGATAAGGTAGTTTTACGTACTAAATTAGGATTTCTTCCTAAGGTTGTTTCTGATCGGAACATTAATCAGGAGATTGTTGTTCCTTCCTTGTGTCCTAAGCCTTCTTCTCAGAAGGAACGTCTTCTGCACAATTTGGACGTGGTCCTTGCTTTAAAGTTTTATTTACAGGCGACTAAGGACTTTCGCCAGTCTTCTTCTTTGTTTGTGGTTTTCTCGGGAAAACGTAAGGGACAGAAAGCTACGGCTACTTCTCTTTCATTTTGTCTGAAGAGCATTATACGTTTTGCTTATGAGGCTGCTGGACAGCAGCCTCCTGAGAGAGTTACGGCTCATTCCATGAGGGCTGTTGCTTCCTCATGGGCATTCATGAACAGATTTGCAAGGGTGCAACCTGGTCCTCTCTTCACACTTTTTAAAAGTTTTACAAATTTGACACTTTTGCCTCGACTGAGGCTGTTTTTGGGAGAAAGGTTCCTCAAGCAGTGGTGCCTTCCGTTTAGGTTCCCTGTCTCGTCCCTCCCGTATCATCTGTGTTCTCTGGCTTGGGTATTGAATCCCTTCAGTAATTAAGGTGATCCGTGGACTCATCATGTCTAAAAAAAAAATAAAAAAAAATAAAAAAATGTATGCTTACCTGATAAATTTATTTATTTTTTGACACGATGAGTCCACGGCCCGCCCTGTTCTTGTAAGACAGGTTTTAGGTTATAGTAAACTTCAGACACCTCTGTACCTTGGCTTTTCCTTTCTCTTCCTAACTTCGGGTCGAATGACTGGAGTGGGAGGGAAGGGAGGAGCTATTTAACAGCTCTGCAGTGGTGCTCTTTGCCTCCTCCTGCTGACCAGGAGGTGAATATCCCATCAGTAATTAAGGTGATCCGTGGACTCATCGTGTCAAAAAAGAAATAAATTGGGGGCGGAGCCGGTACTCACAGGAGATGGCCGCATTTTGAATTAGCTCCATACTTTCGGCCCAAGAAGCCGCTCATTATACTGTAAAAAATACAAAGTTGGGCTGGAAATTAAGCAGTATTGCTAATAAAGAAGCAAGAATCCCTTTGGGCGACAGATCAGAGTGGAAATGAGGACGGTAGTAACACTTCGCATCACGGCCTACTAAACCGGGAGGTTTGGGCAGAGGAACAGCGGGCTTTCATTGAACTACATGCAGTAAGTTTTTTTGAGCAGACAGCAGGAAACAGCAGTGCACTTTCTGAGAGTCTGTAAGCTCATCATACTGCGGACTTAACATGGAGTGTAACGATATCTATACCATCCTACTGGACCTTACAAGAAAGGCAGACAGAATATTTGATGATCTAACCGCCATTATTAGAGACGCACCAATAACAAACTGCACCGGTTGCCACACTAATGAGAACCTTAATCGTACTGTTCCCGCAGGGATTATACCCCTAGACAAGCAGTGGTTACCTCCACAGAATGAGGGAATTGATGTTACCACAGATTGTACCCTAAAAATTAGCAGCATAAAAGACACTGTGCGCGGCTTATCCAGCTCTCTACCCTTGTATGCAGGGAGCGTTCAGAGGCATCTACATGGGACCATCGATTTACCGGGTCCCGTATTACAGATTCTAACCCCACGTGATCAGATTGTTCAGCTGCCGATGCCTCCTGTGTGGTGCGGTGGGGAGGAACAGACATTCGATCCATGGCCTCCGGCATTTGTCGGGAGAGATTTGTCGGGAGAGATGCGGCCGACTCCTCCGGGTGGAAACTGAGAAACACCTGCCTTCAGCTTACAGGTTTTTTGATCCCTGGAATAGTTCACTTACCTAAGTGGTCTCTACCCTGGCACATTCTGGACCTCCGCTCTTACAGGTCAGCTCACGGCGGGCTGAGGTGGTTCACACGGTCCACTCCTTCACCCAAGGTCAGATCTGGAGTGGGGAAAAAGAACTACTCTGCTGGGTTCTTCCGTATGCAAAAGAGAGGTGTGGGCTAGCTTTGCATCTGCAGATGAGAGAATATTACGGGGTGCCTAGTCACTTATTTGCTTTATCTATGTTCTGACATTTTATGGAGATCTTACAGATGTGCCCCAACTCAAGGAAAGCTTAATTGTACAAGGGATTTCTTTATTGATTGATGAACCTTTCACTGCTGTTATTACCCAGACATCCTCCATTAATATGGATTGCTTTTGAAATTGTCCATACACAGTTATGTTACATTAATACATTAATCACCCTTTATTGCCTAAACTTCTAGCATAGAAATAGTGTGTGAAGTTTTTTTTCTAATGTCTGATTGGACTGACAGAAACCCTCCTTTTTAGTTTTAGTTTTGAATGTTTACCAAAGGAGTTAAGTCAGGAGAATAGCATTTTGTTTTTACTCTCCACCTGCTCTTATTTGCTATATACTTTAGGATATAGGATGTTACATGGTTATACTATGGGGCCTAGCTCTCCTTTATGTTATAGAGGACCCATAACACAAATTGAAGATCACATTTTTATTTTCTGGGTACAGAACTACTTATAGGTCTCAAGTGAAGATAGGTTAGGTTAAAATCCCTATATTCTCCTCTGCAATACATACCTGAGCTAGTGAGGGCTGTATTATATTACATAGGCTATACTTACTCTATATATAGGGATCACATAGATATATAACAATACCTCATCTTACAACCTATCTTATTTATGGTTAGAGACTTATATTGAATATGTGTGATTTCTAACGTTGCATACTGTTACTGAGTTATTTAGGTCAATGTATCCTACAGATGCATTATTTTTCATACATTTTTCTTCCACATGTTATATTTAAGTTGGCATTAATAACAATCTGCTTTAACTGTTTGCTATGTTGTTAGCCCAGCAGCAGATGAGACTTATGGCTTCCCCTCAGGGTCCTGGTCACATACACACATCTAACAGTCTGACGCCACAGACTGAGCTAGTACCTTGGTTAAGACAGGGTTCAGAGTTGCTATTTCAAACACTAGGCTAGTTGCCCATTTATGCTCCCACGCTAAATGTTTCTCCCTTTAGATGTGCCTGAAATGCTGTCTGAGAACGCTAGGTGCTCTATAATCGTATGCTATGCTTAGATATACGGAAAATATGTCTCCCCATGTCACAGTGGAAAGCTTATTTTTCCCTATCATACTATATACCCAAGTATTCAATAAACATTTGTGCCCTAGTCTACCACCCAATGCCACAGTTACCATGCACTCATGTAAAGCTTTCAGGGGTTTTGTTCTATCCTCTGTGTTACATGTCCTTAATGTTTGTAATGTCTATTAGATAAGACGCAATTAGTAGTTTTATAATAGTAGGACACATTAGTGTAACTAGTGAAAAGCAACGACTCCTATAATCTCCACTAATCTAATCCTAACTAATGCAGCTTGTATTACCTAGCTACGTGCAAATTTTATTGCTGCAGCGTTACTACTTTATCTCAGTATTAAACACTTGTTTATTTGACTGGGTCAGTTAACTTACAGGATTAGCTAGTATAGAATAATAAATGTCATACCCAGGTAGGTTCTTTAGCCTATATTAGTTGTATTTTCACATTAGAGATTCATGGTGTTTTGTTATGCTATTTACATATATGAATAAGGCCATATTTCTTCTGTTAAGTGTGATCAGTCCACGGGTCATCATTACTTGTGGGATATTAACTGCTCCCCTACAGGAAGTGCAAGAGGATTCACCCAGCAGAGTTGCTATATAGCTCCTCCCCTCTACGTCACCTCCAGTCATTCTCTTGCACCCAACGACTAGATAGGATGTGTGAGAGGACTATGGTGATATATTTAGTTTTTATATCTTCAATCAAAAGTTTGTTATTTTATAATAGCACCGGAGTGTGTTATTCCTTCTCTGGTAGAATTTGAAGAAGAATCTACCTGAGTTTTTCTATGATTTTAGCCGGAGTAGTTAAGATCATATTGCTGTTTCTCGGCCATCTGAGGAGAGGTAAACTTCAGATCAGGGGACAGCAGGCAGATTAATCTGCAAAGAGGTATGTAGCAGTTTATTATTTTCTGACATGGAATTGATGAGAAAATCCTGCCATACCGTTATAATGTAAACTCAGCCTTGAATGCAGTAGATGTAGCTGATATCAGGCTGTCATGTATGTATATTTTACACTTCAGTTTTCTGGGAAATGGTACTTCTCTGGCTTTTAAACTGTATACATAGACTTAACCTATTTTGCAGGGACTTGCAATAGGTTTTAAATGACAATTAATTATTGAGGTAAAACGTTTTTTTGCTGGCATGTAAAAACGTTTTTTTCTCTGAGGTACTGGGTGAAAAAATGTTTTGGGCACTTTTTTTCCACTTGGCAATAGTTTTGATTTAAATTAGAGCAGTTCACTGATCCCTCTCACTGTTATGTGTGTGGGGGAGGGGCCATTTTGGTGCTTTCACTATGCATCAGAAAAACTCAGTCAGAGGTTCATTTTCTTCCTGCATGATCCGGTTCATCTCTACAGAGTTCAGGGATCTCAAGAGTCTTTTTTGAGGGAAGTAATCATTCACAGCAGAGCTGTGCTGATTGTATTGACTGTGATATAAAAAACGTTTATTTGTGTATTTTTTTTCTGCTGCCTGGGTTAGTTATCATTTGCTGAGGGGAACAATCCTTTGCTAAAACTGTATATTCTGACAAAGATTGATGCTATAACTTAATTATTTTATCTGTTATAATATTTTCTGTGCTTCTTAAAGGCACAGTTCGTTTTCATATTATTTGTAAATTACTTTGAAAAGTATTTCCAAGTTGCTGTTTATTTGCTAGTGTGTTAAACATGTCTGATTCAGAGGAATATCTCTGTGCTATATGTGTTAATGCCAAAGTGGAGCCCAATAGAAATTTATGTACTAAATGTATTGATGCTACTTTAAAAAATAGTCAATCTGTACAAATTGAACATATTTCACCAAACAACGAGGGGAGAGTTATGCCGACTAACTCGCCTCACGTGTCAGTACCTGCATCTCCCGCTCAGGAGGTGCGTGATATTGTAGCGCCGAGTGCATCTGGGCGGCCATTACAAATCACATTACAAGATATGGCTACTGTTATGACTGAAGTTTTGGCTAAACTACCAGAACTAAGAGGTAAACGTGATCACTCTGGGATGAGAACAGAGTGCGCTGATAATGCAAGGGCCATGTCTGATACTGCGTCACAGTTTGCAGAACGTGAAGACGGAGAGCTTCATTCTGTGGGTGACGGTTCTGATCCAAATAAACTGGACTCAGACATTTCAAATTTTAAATTTAAGCTTGAGAACCTCCGTGTGTTACTAGGGGAGGTATTAGCGGCTCTGAATGATTGTAACACAGTTGCAATCCCAGAAAAAATGTGTAGGTTGGATAAATATTTTGCGGTACCGACGAGTACTGACGTTTTTCCTATACCTAAGAGACTTACTGACATTGTTACTAAGGAGTGGGATAGACCCGGTGTGCCTTTCTCACCCCCTCCTATATTCAGAAAAATGTTTCCAATAGACGCCGCCACACGGGACTTATGGCAAATGGTCCCTAAGGTGGAGGGAGCAGTTTCTACTTTAGCTAAGCGTACCACTATCCCAGTGGAGGATAGCTGTGCTTTTTCAGATCCAATGGATAAAAAATTAGAGGGTTACCTTAAGAAAATGTTTGTTCAACAAGGGTTTATATTGCAACCTCTTGCATGTATTGCGCCTGTCACGGCTGCAGCAGCATTTTGGTTTGAGTCTCTGGAAGAGACACTTCAATCATCCACACTAGATGACATCACACACAAACTTAAATTCCTTAAGTTAGCTAATTCATTTATTTCAGATGCCGTAGTACATTTAACTAAACTTGCGGCTAAAAATTCAGGATTCGCCATTCAGGCACGCAGAGCTCTGTGGCTAAAATCCTGGTCAGCTGATGTTACGTCTAAATCTAAATTGCTTAATATTCCTTTCAAAGGGCAGACCTTATTCGGGCCCGGCTTGAAAGAGATTATTGATGACATTACAGGAGGTAAAGGTCATGCCCTGCCTCAGGACAAGGCCAAAGCCAAGGCTAGACAGTCCAATTTTCGTTCCTTTCGTAATTTCAAAGCAGGAGCAGCATCAACTTCCTCTGCACCAAAACAGGAAGGAGCTGTTGCTCGCTACAGACAAGGCTGGAAACCTAACCAGTCCTGGAACAGGGGCAAACAGGCCAGAAAACCTGCTGCTGCCCCTAAGACAGCATGAATTGAGGGCCCCCGATCCGGGACCGGATCTAGTGGGGGGCAGACTTTCCCTCTTCGCCCAGGCTTGGGCAAGAGATGTTCAGGATCCCTGGGCGTTAGAGATCATATCTCAGGGATACCTTCTGGACTTCAAATCCTCTCCCCCAAGAGAAGGAAGCGTTTCTACGCTGCGTACAAGATCTTTTATTAATGGGAGTGATCCATCCAGTTCCGCGGTTGGAACAAGGACAAGGGTTTTACTCAAATCTGTTTGTAGTTCCCAAAAAGAGGGAACCTTCAGGCCAATCTTGGATTTAAAGATCCTAAACAAATTCCTAAGAGTTCCATCGTTCAAGATGGAAACTATTCGAACAATTTTGCCCATGATCCAAGAGGGTCAGTACTTGACCACAGTGGATTTAAAGGATGCTTACCTTCACATACCGATTCACAGAAGTCATTACCGGTATCTAAGGTTTGCCTTTTTAGACAGGCATTACCAGTTTGTAGCTCTTCCATTCGGACTGGCTACGGCTCCAAGAATCTTCACAAAGGTTCTGGGCACTCTTCTGGCGGTACTAAGACCGCGAGGAATTTCAGTAGCTCCGTACTTAGACGACATACTGATACAAGCTTCAAGCTTTCAAACTGCCAAATCTCATACAGAGATAGTACTGGCATTTCTAAGGTCGCATGGATGGAAAGTGAACGAAGAGAAAAGTTCTCTCTTTCCACCCACAAGAGTTCCCTTCCTGGGGACTCTGATAGATTCTGTAGAAATGAAGATTTACCTGACAGAGGACAGGTTAACAAAACTTCAAAATGCATGCCGTGTCCTTCATTCCATTCAAGAGACCAGAAATTCTCTTCTATGGTGGCTTTATCGGCCACATCTGTCCAGGGGAATGCCATTCAGCAGGCCAGACTGGTCAATTGTAACAACAGACGCCAGCCTACTAGGTTGGGGCGCTGTCTGGAATTCTCTGAAGGCTCAGGGACTATGGAATCAGGAGGAGAGTCTTCTTCCAATAAACATTCTGGAATTGAGAGCAGTCCTCAATGCTCTTCTGGCTTGGCCCCAGTTAGCAACTCGGGGTTTCATCAGGTTCCAGTCGGACAACATCACGACTGTAGCTTATATCAACCATCAGGGAGGGACAAGAAGCTCCCTAGCAATGATGGAAGTATCGAAGATAATTCGCTGGGCAGAGTCTCACTCTTGCCACCTGTCTGCAATCCACATCCCGGAAGTGGAGAACTGGGAGGCGGATTTCTTAAGTCGTCAGACTTTTCATCCGGGGGAGTGGGAACTTCATCCAGAGGTCTTTGCCCAAATACTTCCACGTTGGGGCAAACCAGAGATAGATCTCATGGCGTCTCGACAGAACGCCAAGCTTCCGCGCTACGGGTCCAGATCCAGGGATCCGGGAGCGGTCCTGATAGATGCCTTGACAGCACCATGGACCTTCAGGATGGCTTATGTGTTTCCACCTTTCCCGATGCTTCCTTGATTGATTGCCAGAATCAAACAGGAGAAAGCATCAGTGATTCTAATAGCGCCTGCATGGCCACGCAGGACTTGGTATACAGATCTGGTGGACATGTCATTCTGTCCACCTTGGTCGTTACCTCTGAAACAGGACCTTCTGATTCAGGGTCCTTTCAAACATCAAAATCTAACTTCTCTGAAGCTGACTGCTTGGAAATTGAACGCTTGATCTTATCAAAGCGTGGTTTTTCTGAGTCAGTTATTGATACCTTAATACAGGCTAGGAAGCCTGTCACCAGAAAGATTTACCATAAAATATGGCGTAAATACCTATATTGGTGCGAATCCAAAGGTTACTCTTGGAGTAAGGTTAGGATTCCTAGGATATTGTCTTTTCTACAAGAAGGTTTAGAAAAGGGGTTATCCGCTAGTTCCTTAAAGGGACAGATCTCAGCTCTGTCCATTCTGTTACACAAGCGTCTGTCAGAAGTTCCAGACGTTCAGGCTTTTTGTCAGGCTTTGGCCAGGATTAAACCTGTGTTTAAAGCTGTGGCTCCACCATGGAGTTTAAACCTTGTTCTTAACGTTTTACAGGGTGTTCCGTTTGAACCCCTTCATTCCATTGATATAAAGTTGTTATCTTGGAAAGTTCTATTTTTAATGGCTATTTCCTCGGCTCGAAGAGTCTCTGAGTTATCAGCCTTACATTGTGATTCTCCTTATTTGATTTTTCACTCGGATAAGGTAGTTCTGCGTACTAAGCCTGGGTTCTTACCTAAGGTAGTCACTAACAGGAATATCAATCAGGAGATTGTTGTTCCATCCTTGTGCCCAAATCCTTCTTCGAGGAAGGAACATCTTTTGCACAATCTGGATGTAGTTCGTGCCCTTAAATTTTATTTACAGGCAACTAAAGATTTTCGACAAACGTCTTCCCTGTTTGTCGTTTACTCTGGTCAGAGGAGAGGTCAAAAAGCTTCTGCTACCTCTCTCTCTTTTTGGCTTCGTAGCATAATTCGTTTAGCTTATGAGACTGCTGGACAGCAGCCTCCTGAAAGAATTACAGCTCATTCCACTAGAGCTGTGGCTTCCACTTGGGCCTTTAAGAATGAGGCCTCTGTTGAACAGATTTGCAAGGCTGCAACTTGGTCTTCGCTTCATACTTTTTCCAAATTTTACAAATTTGACACTTTTGCTTCCTCGGAGGCTATTTTTGGGAGAAAGGTTCTTCAGGCAGTGGTTCCTTCTGTATAAAGAGCCTGCCTATCCCTCCCGTCATCCGTGTACTTTTGCTTTGGTATTGGTATCCCACAAGTAATGATGACCCGTGGACTGATCACACTTAACAGAAGAAAACATAATTTATGCTTACCTGATAAATTCCTTTCTTCTGTAGTGTGATCAGTCCACGGCCCGCCCTGTTTTTTAAGGCAGGTAAATATTTTTTAAATTATACTCCAGTCACCACTACACCCTTGGCTTCTCCTTTCTCGTTGGTCCTTGGTCGAATGACTGGAGGTGACGTAGAGGGGAGGAGCTATATAGCAACTCTGCTGGGTGAATCCTCTTGCACTTCCTGTAGGGGAGCAGTTAATATCCCACAAGTAATGATGACCCGTGGACTGATCACACTACAGAAGAAAGGAATTTATCAGGTAAGCATAAATTATGTTTTTTCACAGTTGAAAGCGTATTCTCACCTATTATACTATATACCCAAGTATTCAATAGATACTTTTGCCCTAGCTTATCACCCAACAATACAGTTAACATGTAATCTGGGCTCTGAAAAATGCTGCCCTTCTGATCGCACTAATATGGATTATATAAGCAATAGGTTCATCTGCATGTTTTAGATACCAATTGCCAACGTGCTGGACAATTTAGCTAGTTTATACACTAACTCATCATTCTATTACTCAAGTTTAATGTTTTGTATGTAAGGGGTACTACCGGACCTAGCTTAATTTCCTAATTATTTGCAGCCCTATTAGCTTTATTGGCTACTTCATGATTTACTTACAAGCTCTTACGCATTTATGGGTGCATATAGATTAACATTCTTTGCCCTCGCGCCCTTTAACATGTTGGTTATTATACTTTATATACACAACTCCTGCTTATATGGTGGCCTGAGGCCCAGATAACCCTGCTATTGTACTATGTGACAGTAATTGTCTAGATGGTTAGTTTTAGACCTTAAGTTACACTGCTGAACATGTTAATCTATAAAAGCTTAAGGAATGATATATCCAGGTACCCTATACTACTTACATTTATATATGGCTCCGTCCCCCCCACCCCCTTTCCCTATGCGTATAGCGGTGCTTACCCGCTGAATATCCCCTTCCCCCCTATATATCTCAGCCCAAGAGTGGCTGATATTTATGTTAACTCTCCACAGGCTGATATTTTGGTTTTAGGTAAAATATTGTTAGAATGTGGAGTTCATACGCTAACATTATAATATAAAATGAAGTTCTATTTTATCTCGCCTAAGATACTGTCTATCTTCATAACCAGATTTGAAATGTATTTTTTATTGCTGTATGTGTACAGTGCTTTCTCAATAACACCTTTGGATAGACAATGTATTAACCTCTTTGCTGTAACTTTGGCCTTAGGGCGAGTTCTTGTTGTGATGATATATGTTTTAACTTCAATAAAAAAATTATTTTCAAAAAAAAAAAAGAAATAAATTTATCAGGTAAGCATAAATTTTATTTTCTTTTACAAGATACAATGAGTCCACGGATTTCATCCTTGTGGGGTTACGCCTCCTGGTCAGCAGGAGGAGGCAAAGAGCACCACAGCAGACCTGTATATATAGCTCCTCCCTTCCCTCCCAATCCAGTCATTCTCTTTGCCTGTGTTAGTGATAGGAAGAGGTAAAGTGAGGTGTTAGTTTAGTTTCTTCAATCAAGAGTTTATTATTTTTAAAATGGTGCCAGTAAGTGCTGTTTTGTTATAGGGTGTAGCCGTATTCCTTGTCAGCCTCTAGATTAGAGCTACAGGTGGCTTTAAAGTAATGGGAACTGGGGAGATTTCATTCTCACTGCGCCTCCCATACTGAGTGCTGCCCTTCAGATGATGGTCTTAGCAGATATTAACTAAGACCCTGTATGTCTCCACAGAACTGCAGGAGGGAAAGAAGACCTCTTGATCCTGTGGAACTGATCATGCTGACTCTCAGCATAGAGGTATGTGCAGCTCTTTAATTTTCTGGGACAGTTTTTACCTCAGAAACTGCTTTATATATGCTGTATATATTACCTATTTCATAGTGGGGCAATGAATTACCTATTTCAGAGTGGGGTAATGAACCTTTATCAGGGCTCCCCTCATTACTATGTACCACCCGGCGTTCGCATACCATTCAGAAATTATGGCGATGTGGTGGGAGTCCCGTATAGGGGCTATAATATAAAAGGGCTCCTACTGTGATGTATTGCTCTGTTTTTGTTGGGGAACATATCCTATATAAGAAATTAGGAGGTTTTTCTGGCATGTTCATTGCAGGCACTGGGGCTGAGGAGAGTGGCTTTTGGGGACACTTAATCCGGGCTGGATGCCACGAGGGTTATGTCCTATAACGGTGACAGGAAACCTTTGGGATCTTATCTTGATATTTTCGTTGTTTAAGCTATGATATGCTAAGTATCTACGCCTTTTATTGCTGCTCTGGTGTTATGTTACAGACTCAAGAGGGTTTCAGTTGCATCTCCCGGTATCATATCTTTATCATAAAGATGGCGACCGGGAGAGCGTGTATTATTACGCCCACGATGGGCAGGGGTTTAATTTTTGCTCCTTTTTTCCTTCAGCCGCTCATACTGATGCCTCTGCAGTCTCTAAGAGGCTACGGTCACGCCCACGAAGGGCGGAGCTTGGGGCGACTTACGCAACTGTTCCTCGGTTATAAGCATGGAGCAGTTTTGGAGATAGGGCTGTTTTCCGGGCTGGAATCTCATCTATGTCTTGTTCGCCGAACCTTATGATTAGAGCCTTGTTCTTCAGATTTAAAACATAATAAGTTAAAAATAAAAAAGGGTCTGATGTTAATTCAGACACGGTGTGGAGGACATGCCCCCGATCTGGGACCGGGTCTTGTAAAGGCCGATATCCGTCTTCGCTCAGGCTTGGGTTCGAGATGTTCAAGATCCCTGGGCAATAGAAAATAGTGTCCCAGGGAAACAAGTCTGAGTTTGTGGAGTTTTTCTCCCAGGGGCAGGTTTCTGTTTTTCAGGGTTGTCTGCAGTTCAGTTAATAGGAGAGGTGTTCTTGTATTGTGTAAGAGGCCTCTCCTCCCTGGGAGTGTTTGTTCCCTTTCCTGTGCTGGAACAGGAGCAGGGGTTTTTGTTCAAATCTGTTTGTGGTTCCCAAAATAAGTGAGGAGGGAACTTCAGATCTATATTAGACCTTAAGAGTCTAAACAAGGAGTCTAAACAAGTTTCTCTTAGTTCCATAGCAAGATGGAGGCTATTCGTACCATTTTTCTTCTGATACGGAGGGTCAATTATGGCGACAGTGGATTTAAAGGATGCATATCTTCATGTTCCTATCCATTGGAATCGTCTCAAGTTCTTGAGGTTTGCCTTTATGGATGAACCCTTTCTGTTCTTGGCTTTTCCTTTTGGTCTGTCCACCACACTCAGAATTTTCACAAGGGTTCTGGGGTCTTTGCTTGCAGTTCTTCAACCGTGGGGCATTGCGGTGGCGCCTTTTCTGGACGATATTCTAATCCTGGCATCCTCTTATCTTCTAGGGATATCTCAATTCTTCCCGACTACTCACGGGTGGAAGGTAAATCTGGAAAAGAGTGGTTTCATTCCGCAGACAAGGGTACCCTTCTTGGGAATTCATATCGACTTTCTATCCATAATAAATAAAAAAATAAAATAGAGGTCAGCGGGTTAAAGATCCTGATTACATGTCGAGCTCTTCAGTCCCATCTTCGGCCGTCAGGTAATTGGATTGATGGTAGCGGCAATGGACATCATTCCGTTTGCTCGGTTTCATCTCAGACCTCTGCAACTGAACATGCTCAGTCAGTGGAATGGAGATTATACAAGTTTGTCTCCTCTAATAAATCTAGATCAGAAGACAAGGGACTCTCTTCTATGGTGGTTGTCGCTGGATCATCTGTCCCAGGGGACATGCTTCCGCAGACCCTCGTGGGTGATAGTGACAACGGATACCAAGAGCAATATTCAATGCGCTTTTGACTTGGCCTCAGTTGACTTCGGCCAAATTCATCAGATTCCAGTCTGACAACGTTACGACTGTAGCTTACATTAATCATCGGGGAGGAACAAGGAGTTTCCTGGCGAGGACAGAAGTACCCAAGATACTTCAGTGGACGGAGTCTCACTCTTTTTATCTGTCGGTGTTTCACATCCCAGGTGTGGAAAACTGGGAAGCGGATTTTCTGAGCGGACAGACTTTTCATCTGGGAGAATGGGAACTCCATCCGGAGATATTTGCCAACCTGATTCTCAGATGGGGCAGGCCGGAGTTGGATCTTATGGCGTCTCGTCAGAATGCCGAGCGTCCGAGATACAGGTCCAGGGATCCCCAGGCCGAGCTGATAGCTGTCTTGGCAGTACCTTGGTCTTTCAGCCTAGTTTATGTGTTTCCTCCATTTGCTCTCCTTCCCCGGGTGATTGCTCGGGTCAAACAGGAAAGGGCATCCGTGATACTCATCGCTCCTGCGTGGCCTCGCAGGACCTGGTATGCCGATTTGGTGGACATGTCAGCTCAGCCTCCATGGAGGCTTCCATTGAGGAAAGATCTTCTCCTTCAGGGACCCGTCCATCATCCGAATCTAGTTTCTCTGCAGCTAACTGCTTGGAGATTGAACGCTTGATTTTATCTAAGTGAGGGTTTTCTGATTAGGTCATAGATACCTTGATTTAGGCACGTAAGCCTGTTACTGGAAACATTTACCATAAGATAGGGCGTAAATATCTTTATTGGTGCGAATCCAAGGGCTGCTCATGGAGTAGGATTAGGATTCCCAGGATTTTGTCTTTTCTCCAAGACGGATTAGAGAAAGGGTTGTCAGCAAGTTCCTTACAGGGACAGATTCTGCTTTATCTATTCAAGCGTCTGGCAGATGTTCCAGATGTTTCATTTTTTGGCAGGCTCTCACTAGAATCAGGCCTGTGTTTAGACCAATTGCTCCTCCTTGGAGTTTGGATTATTTCCGAAAGTTCTTCAAGGGGTTCCGTTTGAGCCTATGCATTCCATAGGTATTAAATTATTATCTTGGAAAGTTTTCTTTTTGGTTGCTATTTCTTCTGCTCGCAGAGTACCTGAAGATTTCGGCATTGCAATGTGATTCTCCTTATCTTATTTTTCATCCGTATAAGGGGGTGTTACGTGCCAAACTTGGTTTTCTTCCTAAGGTTGTTTCAAATGAATATATTAATCAGGAATTTGTTATTCCTTCCTTGTGTCCTAATCCTTCTTTTAAGAAGGAGCGGCTGTTACATAATTTTGCAGTTTTACTTACAGGCAACTAAGGATTTTCGCCGATCGTCTTCCCTGTTTGGGGAAGCGTAGGGGTCAGAAAGCTACGGCTCCCTCTCTCTCATTTTGGCTGAAGAGTATAATCCGTTTTGCATATGAGTCTGCTGGACAGCAGCCTCCTGCACGACTTATGGCTCCTTCCACTAGGGCTGTGGTTTCCTCATGGGCATTCAAAAATTATGCTTCTGTTGAACAGATTTGCAAAGCTGCAACTTGGTCATCTCTTCACACTTTTTCCAAATTTTCCAAATTTGATACTTTTGCCTCGCCTGAGGCTGTTTTTGGGAGTAAAGTTCTTCAAGCAGTGGTGCTATCCGTTTGACTTTCCTGTCTTGTCCCTCCCTTTTCATCCGTGTACTATAGCTTTGGTATTGTATCCCACAAGTAAGGATGAAATCTGTGGACTCATCGTATCTTGTAAAAGAAAAGGAAATTTATGCTTACCTGATAAATTTGTTTCTTTTACAAGACGATGAGTCCACGGCCCGCCCTGTTTTTATAAGACAGGTCTTTCTTTTTGTTAAACTTCAGACACCTCTGCACCTTGGCTTTTTCTTTCTCTTCCTAATTTTGGTCGAATGACTGGATTGGGAGGGAAGGGAGGAGCTATATATACAGCTCTGCTGTGGTGCTCTTTGCCTCCTCCTGCTGACCAGGAGGTGTAATCCCACAAGTAAGGATGAAATCTGTGGACTCATCGTATCATAGAAGAAACAAATTTATCAGGTAAACATAAATTTCCTTTTTGAGGTTTTGGATGGAGTTGTCAGGTTTGGTGAAATGGTTACCAACAGGGGTGTACAGTATTTTGTTTCACAGTGATTTTTCATTGAGTGTCTGTGTAAGTTCATCCGAAGGTGCAGTTTGTGGCTTGTTTCTCCAATATAGCATCACACTTCACATGCAGTGCAATGTATCATGTATACCACATTTGCAGATATACATGAATATGCCCCTTTAATGTTATAGGATTTATTATTGTGATTTGCTGTGCTGCTGGCACGATGCGCTGTGTGAAAAAAACAGACCCGCTCAGAAGAGCAGAGAGAGCGGATCTGTAGAACAGCCGTTTTTTTAAAAAAATTCAAAGGGTATATTATGTTTTATAAAGTTTGCGCTAATATAATGTTATATAATTCTGCACTATGTGCAGAATTATATAACATTATTTTTAAGGTTTACTGACACTTTAATTCAAACAAAGTAATTGGATTCAATAAACATGCAACCAAATGTCATACTAGTCAGTCTATCATATCAGTGAAGAATTTTATTATTTGCTTTGTTGTATCACTTACATAGAGGGTATCACTTTTAAATACATTTAAAAACATCAGTGGGAACTGATAGAGTAGTGGTCAAGTTGTCTGCCTAAGAACTTAACAATCAGCATATTGTAGTGGGGTGTTGTGAACATGACATTACGGTTTTGCTCTCTCAGCTGTAACTTAGCAGTCTGATACCATACAGAGATACACCCCTTGAGTATGGTTATTGGCACTTATTGTGCATCAGGGTCAAGTAAACTGTAGCGTAGTTGACTATTTGGTTATGTCTTTATTTTTGTAAATAATATTTATTAAATATAGGGCGAATTTAAAAAAAAAAAAACAGCTTAATGAGATATTTATATTTGTATTTCTTCAAATCCTAGTGATTATGGAAAAACAGAATCTGAGTTCTGTAGGCAATATTCCTTAGGAGGGATGGCCATAGCCTGGCTTAAAGGGACATTCTATTTAAAAAGTTTGTCATGGGGGGCGGAGCCTGAGGGAGCGCCATGTAGGACGCATAGGCAAATAGCTCCGTGCACAGAGTGTGATTAAATGACCTAAATAGATCACCATTACCCACTAAAAAGGCAGATAAATGAGGGGAGTGAACGCTGGGTTCCCCACACTAGATCCGGCTGCGGACTACAAACTCAAACGGCAGCTTTAGCTGTTACACGCTCCCGGAGCTGAGCCGGGTAGGAGACCAGCCGCCATCTTTAACAGCCACGAGGAAGGCCTGACTCCTAGAATGACATACCGGACCTCTGCTGCAACCTACCATGACAGCACTTGCGCTGGGGACTGTACTCCGGACCGGGTGAGTTCACACTGAAAGGCGGGGTATGGAGGAGAAGACAACGGGAGCCATAATAAGTGAGAGATCACAATAAAGAAGAGGCCCTGAACTCCCGGTCACCACAGGTAACCCCGAGGGTTAAAGGACATGCACAGTCAGGTAGACCCGGCTAAATAGGGGGACATGCAGCAACCATATACTGTATAAGACCCACAGCAGAAGCCCAAAGCATATTACGCTGATAACACTCACCTGGCCAGGGCAGGACTATCCCTTATATGGGGAAGGTGGATAGTGAGTTCATGAGCTACAGTCCCTACAGGGATGCATAAACCTAGGGCTGCAGGACAAATGGAAGCTGGCAATTAAATGCTACAACATAGGGGAGCACAGACATCTTTACTCCCTTAGCCACACTACCGATCACCCCTCAGATGCCATTATAAACAGGGCTGGAAGTCAGAAAATAAATTGAGACTTTAATCCTTTCTAGGAAGGAGATAGGCTCCCTCCTAGCCTGCCCTAGATTACCGCCAATACTGACTGTAGACCTATCCTGCTACTGCCTAAGGAATAACCCCAGCCTAGCTAAGACAACATCTCTATCTACCTCTAACATGTCTCAAAGAAAACCACCCAAGTCTGCTGCAGGAAGCAAAATGTCCTCTGCAAATCTTTTCTTTAAACCAGCTAAGGGTGACAAGCAAATAGAGACTTCAATTAAAGACCCGGAGGAGGAAGCAGATTCGGACACCAATAGCACCTCCATTATGGATGACTTGACACCTGTCACGAAAGCAGACATCAAACGCTTGGTATCCAAGCAATACATATCGTCCAATTTTGAGAAGCTCCTGGAAAAGATGGACACTATGCAACAGTCTGTCACCAGCAGTCTAGCTGACATTAAACAAGAGGTCCAAGACTTAGGCAACAGGGTAGCAACACTAGAAGACAACGAAACTTCTACACTCGACGAGGTTTCTACACTATCCCAACAAGTGGCCTCACAACAATTAGAACTAGATACAATCCAAGAGCGGATGGAAGATCTGGAAAACCAGAGTCGCAGATGCAACATCAGACTGAAAGGGATCCCCGAATCTGTGTCACCTGGTGATCTGGAAAGATATCTGACTCAGCTCTTCCAGGCCATAACAGGGCAATCTGAAGATCATTTATTCCAGATGGAAAGGGCCCATAGGGCTCTGAGAGCAAAACCCAAGGGGGATGCCCCTCCAAGGGATGTAATTGTCCGAATGTTACGCTTCAGAGAAAAAGAGGCAATATTGGCAGCCTCAAGACAGAACCCGACCTTCAAGTTCCAGGGCTCGGTGGTCCAGTTCTTCCAGGACCTATGTCTGAAGACACTTCAGAAGAGGGGTGCTTTGCGACCACTTACACAGCTATTAAGGAAAAACCAGATCCCCTACCGTTGGGGATTCCCTTTCGCCCTTAACATCAGTCAGAACGGGGTGACCTTTACAATAAGGGATCCAAAGGATATACCTGAAATATGCCAACATCTTGGCCTGGACTCCCCCCGACTATCCCCAGATTCACATCGAGGGGAGGAAGGGAAACTGAATGCAGCAAGCGCCCACTCCAGAACTCGAAATTGGTCACAGGTCACTAAGAAGAAGCAAAAAACTTGAAGAGGGACAGAAACTCTTCAGATACCAGGACGAGATCCTACACAGATAAGTACTGTACTGACCCTTCTTTCCACAGGTGGGACTCTTGTTGAACTGTGAGCCTTAGGCCAGAGCCAGCTATCTTCCTCCCTCTGTATAATGAGAGACTTGGTATTAGATACATAGGCAGCTGAGGCCGGCTGCAGTGGCCAAACGGCCAGAGAAAGCCCTGAATCAAGAACTCTAACCCCCAAAGACATTATGGACATACTGGTTTTAGAGGGAGGGGGAGAAAACATGATCTGGTATTTTGTTATGGATGATAAAAAAAAAAAAGTTGCCCAAACCAGTAGGCCAGCTATACAAGAGTAGATGGTACCTTAAATATCTCAGGCTACCTATCTATTATTTACACACAAAGAATTATAGGTTATTTGTTTGATATTTATTGCACGTTTGTTATGCCTATTTGGTAAGTTGTTATTGCACTATGCTTGAATGGGGTGCATGGGCGCCAGGCCCAGACACTCAATACTTTTGTATTACAGCAGTTAAAATGTTACTTTATCATGCTACGTATGGTTTTAAAATGTTTCTGTTTTGTTTTTGTTTATGTGGTACAAGATATATAGATAGGAAGGAAGGTGGTCCCGCTATAGACTCAGGGAGGGTAAGTTTTATGTAATGACCCAAAAACTTAGAATAATCTCACACAATGTGAGAGGTCTGAACTCAGAAGTTAAACGTAGAACTGCCCTTACCCAATATACTAGAATGAAAGCCGAGATCATAATGCTACAAGAAACCCACTTTATCGAAAAGGTGATTCCTAAGTACTGGTCCAAACAATTTCCCATACACTATCATTCAACTACTGACACAAAAAAGAGGGGGGTATCTATTTTAATTCATCATTCACTTCAATTCCTCACTGAGGAAACTATAATAGACCCGGAAGGCAGGTATCTTATTGTTAGAGGGACTATACAGAATACTCCGGTTACTGTCTGTAATGTTTATGCCCCTAATGAGAAGCAAGACTCTTTTTTCAGACACATATCACATCTACTAACCCAATGGTCACAGACCAGGATTATTCTAGCTGGAGACTTTAATATATCCCTGACCCCACACAAAACAGGACCAGGACTCAAAGTGACTAATAAACAACAGAGGCACAATAATATAGCGAAATCCATTAGGGACTCCCTAGCCACACATAATATCCTAGACTCATGGGAAGCTAAATACGGTAAGACAACGGACTATACATTCTACTCCCATGCCCACAAAACATACTCGAGACTAGACTACATTTTTCTTAGCCAAACCTTATTGCCAAACATAGTCACTTCATCCATACACTCCTGTGTGTGGTCTGACCACTCACTGGTACAGATTGAACTGACGGGTATCTTAAACCTAAACAGACAGAGGTCGTGGACCTTTGACCCGATAACAGTTAAACACCAACATACTCATACGGCTATGTCTAAGGCATTAGGAGAATATTGGTCGGAGAATGTGGGCTCTACGTCTAACCCCATTAATACCTGGGCAGCCCACAAACCATTCATTAGGGGACTACTTATCAAAGCAAAGACTAGAGCCATTAAGAAAACACTAGAGATTAAACAGAGACTCCAGACAGAGATTGAGGGACTGGAGAAAAGACACCAGCAAACACTCTCCCCAACTGTATTTAAGACCCTTCAAGCTAAGAGAAAAGACTTGACCAAAATACTAGATTCCCACTCAGTCAGGGCAATACAGACATTAAAGGCCCACTACTACCTCTATTCTAACAAACCGGATAGGTACTTAGCCCACAAATTGAGAGAAAGGGTTAGAAACTTCGCCATTCCAGTACTGCAAAAACCGGATGGGGACCGCACATCCCATCCACAGGAGATAGCCGACACTTTTGCTGACTATTATTCCTCCCTCTATGACGGGAAAAAGGTGAAACACACGACACAGACTAAGGAGACCCTAAGACGACTACTAGACAGGGCCAACCTTCCTAGACTCTCCACACAAGATAATGATGACCTGAACGCTGACATCTCGATAGGGGAAATCCTCCTGGCAATTAAGGACCTGAAATTAGGCAAGGCGCCGGGGCCTGACGGCTACCCGGCAGAATACTACAAAATTTTCAAGTCAGATCTAGTCAAACATCTACAGAAATTTTGCAACGATGTCATGGGAGGTAGAGAAATACCGACAGATCTCCTAAGGGCCAAGATAGTAGTAATTCCTAAGCCAGGTAAAAACCCAGAGAACTGTCAAAGTTATAGACCAATATCCCTGATAAATCAGGATGTTAAAATTCTCACGAAAATACTAGCAAATAGGCTCAGGAAAATAGCACCACATTTGGTCCACCCAGACCAGGTGGGGTTTATTTCAGAAAGGGAGGCTCCTGATAATGTTAGGAGGACCATTACACTCATAGACTACTTAAAGGCCACAGGGACGCCTTCTCTGCTCCTCTCATTGGACGCGGAGAAGGCGTTCGACAGGATAGACTGGACCTACATGACTACGATCTTGACGGAGATGGGATTTAGTGGGGCATTTATGAAGGCGATAAGGGGAATCTACTCTACCCCAACGGCAGTCATTAGAGCGGCGGGTTTTCAGTCCAGACCCATCCAGATCCTTAGTGGCACGAGGCAGGGGTGTCCCCTGTCCCCATTGCTCTTTGCCCTATGCATAGAGCCACTAGCGGCAGCCATAAGACAAAACCCTGACATTTCTGGGGTAAGGGTGGGGGATTTAGAATACAAAATATCGCTTTTTGCAGATGATGTTCTATTAACCATAACTAAACCCTTGATATCTCTCCCTAACCTTTACCAGACGCTGCATGACTTCTCACTGGTGTCAGGTTATAAGATCAATTTAGAGAAAAGTGAGGCGCTACCTTTATCTCTCCCAGCACATACAAAAAAATTAATAGAAGCCAACTTTGAGTTTGCATGGGCCAAAAAATCGATTACATATCTAGGTATTAAAATTGCGGAATCATATCACTCCTTACATAACTTAAATTACGCCCCTCTCTATAAGACCATAGACAAAGACCTCAAGAAATGGAAAACCTATAACTTTTCCTGGTATGGGAGACTCTCTGCTATTAAAATGAATATCCTGCCCAGGATTCTGTATCTTTTTAGAACTTTACCCATGATGATACCTAAACCAGAATTGCTTAAATTGCAATCGTCCCTTAACAACTTCCTGAGGCAGGATAGAAAAGCGAGAATAGCCTCCCGTACGTTATCCAGACACAGACAACTAGGGGGGGTGGGCATGCCGAATTTGTTAGATTATTACTATGCGGCCAGACTTGCCCAGACCTCTTTACTAAACCAGAATAACCCTAAGATCCTTTGGACCCAGATAGAGGCGGGTTTGGGGGGGTATGACTGCCCTGCAGATGCTTTATGGGAAGTGGGGCATTCACTGGAGGAACAAAGCTTTAGATCACGGGCCATGATTGACACTATCAAGATTTGGAGATCTCTCACAGGCACCCTGAAACTGATGCCGGCAAGCACAGGCATTAAGCCGGTAGGAGCTTTACTTCCACCTGAGATTCGTGTACAGGTGGGGAAGTGGCTCAATAAGGGACTCTACAGGGTGGCAGATTTTTTGGAGGGCAGACATATACAGACGTATTCTCAACTGCAAGACAAAATACAGCCATTGAAATTGCATTGGTTCCTATACCTACAGCTCTCCTCGGCGGTGCAGGGCTACTGCTACCCTTGGACAGCTCAGACAATGACCCCCTTGGAGCGGATTTGCACTGCTCCAGACAGACAAAGACAGCTGATATCAAAACTATATATAGCCTTACAGACAGCCGCAGAGCCGAGCATCTCGACGCTACTGACCAAATGGGGACATGATACTGGACTGAATATATCTAGGGAACAATGGGAGCAGGTGATGTTTGATACTAGTAGGGGTTTGATTAACGCCGACCTGCGAGAAAATTGTATAAAGACAGCTTTTAGATGGTATCTCACACCTGAGAAAACATGCCACTTCTCTCAAAATGGGTCAAATCACTGCTATAGAGGTTGTCAGGAAAGGGGTACATACCTCCACATGTGGTGGACATGCCCTCAAATTAGAATTATTTGGGAAAAACTCCAGGAACTTATAAATAGGTTACTCCAAGAGCATATCACTTTGACTCCAGCGCATGCACTCCTGAACTATAGATTTACACAATATAATAAGGTCATAAACACATTTATTAAGACTCTATGTACAGCAACCAGAGTCTGTATAGCCAGACACTGGAAAGTAGGGGCCCCCGAGTGGCAGGAGATAATGGGCAAGATAGAGCATTTATATACTATGTCGGAAATATCGGCCTCTATACAAGGTGATAGGGAACAGTTCACCAAAATATGGTTTTACTGGATAATGAATGAGAAAGAATAAGACTATATGTATCATGCTACAATAAACCATATTATATGAACGGCAAACAAGGGAACTCTTAATTAAAAATAAGGCGGGAGTTTGGGACCACACCTTCTTCGGTAGACTAGACTCAACTCTTAGATGTTATCTCTTTACAGGAACTATCAGAGCCTAGACAAAAAACGATCAGAGCAAAAAGATGCTCACCACTAGTACCACAGTTATGAAGTTAGTTTGTAGTTGTTGTTTTTTTTTTTCTGTTTTATGTTTTAGGTTTTTCTTTCTCTTTTGTACCCCTTGTTTCTTTTTTTCTTTTTTTTATGTTATGGGGAATCTATTATTATTACTTTATAAGAATGTATAAAAAGGGCAAAGCGTATATACAGAGATATGCTAGATATTGTCAGTCACTTCTATCCCACAAGTACCGGTGTGGTACAGGACGGGGGGCATCTAAAGGAATGTAAGCTTCTATAAATTGTAATTTTGTGCATTATAGATGTCATATCTGATTAATCACTGGTTGTACTGTCTTTCAATGATTGTTGCCCACAATAAAGATTTATTTCAACTAAAAAGTTTGTCATGTATATGAAAGAGCAGCAGTTAATCGTTAGAAAAATATATTTTAGCATGAAAAAAGTTTAACTGGAAAGTGTAGTCAGGCAAATAGCTCAAATTCGTTCATTGTATTTCAAGCTTGGCTGGGCTCTTTTCCATGCACACTTGAAGTTTGATTATTGCTGCTGCCTTTTGTTAATATAAACATTTCTGCAGTACTTTTTCAGCACAGGTGACAGTTTTAACAGACAAAATAGCTAATTCAAAAGACAAATGCAATGGAGATATTTTTAAACATTGAAATGCACTACAGCAGTCAAAATTAATCACTGGGAAAATGTTAAAGGGCAGAAAATGTTACAGTACATTGTCCCTTTAAGATTTATTTCTAATGACCCAGTGAGTCCACGGATCATCTAATTACTATTGGGAATATCACTCCTGCATAGCAGGAGGCGGCAAAGAGCACCACAGCAAAGCTGTTAAATATCACCTCCCTTCCCTTCAACCCCAGTCATTCTCTTTGCCTACGTTAAGAGCAAGGCAGTGGTAAAGTTTAGGTGTTTGAAAGAAGATTCTTCAAGCAAGTTTTTATTTTTTTTCAGCAGTGCAAGCTTGTTCTACACCTGGGGTGTAGCCGTTGTCCATATCAGTATCTTCAGTAGAGCAGTGGTGGCTTTTAAGCAATGGGAACTTGTGGGGTACAATCCTCACTGTGCCTCCCATGTATTAAATGCTGCCCTAACTTTGAAAGCCTGAGTAAAATTACTCAGTCTTTGTTTTTCTTCCACAGGTTCATGTGAGAGAACATGCCTCTCAAACCTAGTGAGCTGCCTTGCTGCCTGACAGATTTCTAAAGGTAAGTGCTGAATTTATTTTTTTCTGGGACATATACAGGAAAAACTTTAGCACTTTAATTTTATTAAGGGACACATTTGACATTCTCCTATGGTATTAGGAGATTATGTTATAGATGGCAGTAATGGCAGGCACTGGGGACGAGGAGATTGTGGCTCAATGTGTGGTTTATGTTTCACTTACTCCCGGCGGCGTTATTTTAGAGACATTTTGCCGTCCGGGAATGGAATTTCTCCAACATAGGTGTGTCCGGTCCACGGCGTCATCCTTACTTGTGGGATATTCTCTTCCCCAACAGGAAATGGCAAAGAGCCCAGCAAAGCTGGTCACATGATCCCTCCTAGGCTCCGCCTACCCCAGTCATTCTCTTTGCCGTTGTACAGGCAACATCTCCACGGAGATGGCTTAGAGTTTTTTAGTGTTTAACTGTAGTTTTTATTATTCAATCAAGAGTTTGTTATTTTGAAATAGTGCTGGTATGTACTATTTACTCAGAAACAGAAAAGAGATGAAGATTTCTGTTTGTATGAGGAAAATGATTTTAGCAACCGTCACTAAAATCCATGGCTGTTCCACACAGGACTGTTGAGAGCAATTAACTTCAGTTGGGGGAACAGTGAGCAGTCTCTTGCTGCTTGAGGTATGACACATTCTAACAAGACGATGTAATGCTGGAAGCTGTCATTTTCCCTCTGGGATCCGGTAAGCCATGTTTATTACGATTGTAAATAAGGGCTTCAAAAAGGGCTTATTAAGACTGTAGACTTTTTTTGGGCTAAATCGATTGATTATTAACACATATTTAGCCTTGAGGAATCATTTTATCTGGGTATTTTGATATAATAATATCGGCAGGCACTGTTTTAGACACCTTATTCTTTAGGGGCTTTCCCAAAGCATAGGCAGAGCCTCATTTTCGCGCCGGTGTTGCGCACTTGTTTTTGAGAGGCATGGCATGCAGTCGCATGTGAGAGGAGCTCTGATACTTAGAAAAGACTTTCTGAAGGCGTCATTTGGTATCGTATTCCCCTTGGGGCTTGGTTGGGTCTCAGCAAAGCAGATACCAGGGACTGTAAAGGGGTTAAAGTTCAAAACGGCTCCGGTTCCGTTATTTTAAGGGTTAAAGCTTCCAAATTTGGTGTGCAATACTTTTAAGGCTTTAAGACACTGTGGTGAAAATTTGGTGAATTTTGAACAATTACTTCATGTTTTTTCGCATTTGCAGTAATAAAGTGTGTTCAGTTTAAAATTTAAAGTGACAGTAACGGTTTTATTTTAAAACGTTTTTTGTACTTGTTATCAAGTTTATGCCTGTTTAACATGTCTGAACTACCAGATAGACTGTGTTCTGAATGTGGGGAAGCCAGAATTCCTATTCATTTAAATAAATGTGATTTATGTGACAATGACAATGATGCCCAAGATGATTCCTCAAGTGAGGGGAGTAAGCATGGTACTGCATCATTCCCTCCTTCGTCTACACGAGTCTTGCCCACTCAGGAGGCCCCTAGTACATCTAGCGCGCCAATACTCCTTACTATGCAACAATTAACGGCTGTAATGGATAATTCTGTCAAAAACATTTTAGCCAAAATGAACACTTATCAGCGTAAGCGCGACTGCTCTGTTTTAGATACTGAAGAGCATGACGACGCTGATATTAATATTTCTGAAGGGCCCCTAACTCAGTCTGATGGGGCCAGGGAGGTTTTGTCTGAGGGAGAAATTACTGATTCAGGGAACATTTCTCAACAAGCTGAACCTGATGTGATTGCATTTAAATTTAAGTTGGAACATCTCCGCATTCTGCTTAAGGAGGTATTATCCACTCTGGATGATTGTGACAAGTTGGTCATCCCAGAGAAACTATGTAAAATGGACAAGTTCCTAGAGCTGCCGGGGCTCCCAGAAGCTTTTCCTATACCCAAGCGGGTGGCGGACATTGTTAATAAAGAATGGGAAAGGCCCGGTATTCCTTTCGTCCCTCCCCCCATATTTAAAAAATTGTTTCCTATGGTCGACCCCAGAAAGGACTTATGGCAGACAGTCCCCAAGGTCGAGGGAGCGGTTTCCACTTTAAACAAACGCACCACTATACCCATAGAGGATAGTTGTGCTTTCAAAGATCCTATGGATAAAAAATTAGAAGGTTTGCTTAAAAAGATGTTTGTTCAGCAGGGTTACCTTCTACAACCAATTTCATGCATTGTCCCTGTCGCTACAGCCGCATGTTTCTGGTTCGATGAGCTGATAAAGGCGGTCGACAGTGATTCCCCTCCTTATGAGGAGATTATGGACAGAATCAATGCTCTCAAATTGGCTAATTCTTTCACCCTAGACGCCACTTTGCAATTGGCTAGGTTAGCGGCTAAGAATTCTGGGTTTGCTATTGTGGCGCGCAGAGCGCTTTGGTTGAAATCTTGGTCGGCTGATGCGTCTTCCAAGAACAAGCTACTTAACATTCCTTTCAAGGGGAAAACGCTGTTTGGCCCTGACTTGAAAGAGATTATCTCGGATATCACTGGGGGTAAGGGCCACGCCCTTCCTCAGGATCGGCCTTTCAAGGCAAAAAATAAACCTAATTTTCGTCCCTTTCGTAGAAACGGACCAGCCCAAAGTGCTACGTCCTCTAAGCAAGAGGGTAATACTTCTCAAGCCAAGCCAGCTTGGAGACCAATGCAAGGCTGGAACAAGGGAAAGCAGGCCAAGAAACCTGCCACTGCTACCAAGACAGCATGAAATGTTGGCCCCCGAGCCGGGACCGGATCTGGTGGGGGGCAGACTCTCTCTCTTCGCTCAGGCTTGGGCAAGAGATGTTCTGGATCCTTGGGCGCTAGAAATAGTCTCCCAAGGTTATCTTCTGGAATTCAAGGGACTTCCCCCAAGGGGAGGTTCCACAGGTCTCAGTTGTCTTCAGACCACATAAAAAGACAGGCATTCTTACATTGTGTAGAAGACCCGTTAAAAATGGGAGTGATTCATCCCATTCCATTAAGAGAACAAGGGATGGGGTTCTACTCCAATCTGTTTATAGTTCCCAAAAAAGAGGGAACGTTCAGACCAATCTTAGATCTCAAGATCTTAAACAAGTTTCTCAAGGTTCCATCGTTCAAGATGGAAACCATTCGAACTATTCTTCCTTCCATCCAGGAAGGTCAATTCATGACCACGGTGGATTTAAAGGATGCGTATCTACATATTCCTATCCACAAGGAACATCATCGGTTCCTGAGGTTCGCATTCCTGGACAAACATTACCAGTTTGTGGCGCTTCCTTTCGGATTAGCCACTGCTCCAGGGATTTTCACAAAGGTACTAGGGTCCCTTCTAGCTGTGCTAAGACCAAGGGGCATTGCTGTAGTACCTTACTTGGACGACATTCTGATTCAAGCGTCGTCCCTTCCTCAAGCAAAGGCTCACACGGACATTGTCCTGGCCTTTCTCAGATCTCACGGATGGAAAGTGAACGTGGAAAAGAGTTCTCTATCTCCGTCAACAAGGGTTCCCTTCTTGGGAACAATAATAGACTCCTTAGAAATGAGGATTTTTCTGACAGAGGCCAGAAAAACAAAACTTCTAGACTCTTGTCGGATACTTCATTCCGTTCCTCTTCCTTCCATAGCTCAGTGCATGGAAGTGATCGGGTTGATGGTAGCGGCAATGGACATTGTTCCTTTTGCACGCATTCATCTAAGACCATTACAACTGTGCATGCTCAGTCAGTGGAATGGGGACTATACAGACTTGTCTCCGAAGATACAAGTAAATCAGAGGACCAGAGACTCACTCCGTTGGTGGCTGTCCCTGGACAACCTGTCACGAGGGATGACATTCCGCAGACCAGAGTGGGTCATTGTCACGACCGACGCCAGTCTGATGGGCTGGGGCGCGGTCTGGGGATCCCTGAAAGCTCAGGGTCTTTGGTCTCGGGAAGAATCTCTTCTACCGATAAATATTCTGGAACTGAGAGCGATATTCAATGCTCTCAAGGCTTGGCCTCAGCTAGCGAGGGCCAAGTTCATACGGTTTCAATCAGACAACATGACAACTGTTGCGTACATCAACCATCAGGGGGGAACAAGGAGTTCCCTGGCGATGGAAGAAGTGACCAAAATCATTCTATGGGCGGAGTCTCACTCCTGCCACCTGTCTGCTATCCACATCCCAGGAGTGGAAAATTGGGAAGCGGATTTTCTGAGTCGTCAGACATTGCATCCGGGGGAGTGGGAACTCCATCCGGAAATCTTTGCCCAAGTCACTCAGCTGTGGGGCATTCCAGACATGGATCTGATGGCCTCTCGTCAGAACTTCAAAGTTCCCTGCTACGGGTCCAGATCCAGGGATCCCAAGGCGGCTCTAGTGGATGCACTAGTAGCACCTTGGACCTTCAAACTAGCTTATGTGTTCCCGCCGTTTCCTCTCATCCCCAGGCTGGTAGCCAGGATCAATCAGGAGAGGGCGTCGGTGATCTTGATAGCTCCTGCGTGGCCACTCAGGACTTGGTACGCAGATCTGGTGAATATGTCATCGGCTCCTCCTTGGAAGCTACCTTTGAGACGAGACCTTCTTGTTCAGGGTCCGTTCGAACATCCGAATCTGGTTTCACTCCAGCTGACTGCTTGGAGATTGAACGCTTGATCTTATCGAAGCGAGGATTCTCAGATTCTGTTATCGATACTCTTGTTCAGGCCAGAAAGCCTGTAACTAGAAAGATTTACCACAAAATTTGGAAAAAATATATCTGTTGGTGTGAATCTAAAGGATTCCCTTGGGACAAGGTTAAGATTCCTAGGATTCTATCCTTCCTTCAAGAAGGATTGGAAAAAGGATTATCTGCAAGTTCCCTGAAGGGACAGATTTCTGCCTTGTCTGTGTTACTTCACAAAAGGCTGGCCGCTGTGCCAGATGTTCAAGCCTTTGTTCAGGCTCTGGTTAGAATTAAGCCTGTTTACAAACCTTTGACTCCTCCTTGGAGTCTCAATTTAGTTCTTTCAGTTCTTCAGGGGGTTCCGTTTGAACCCTTGCATTCCGTTGATATTAGGTTATTATCTTGGAAAGTTTTGTTTTTAGTTGCAATTTCTTCTGCTAGAAGAGTTTCAGAATTATCTGCTCTGCAGTGTTCTCCTCCTTATCTGGTGTTCCATGCAGATAAGGTGGTTTTACGTACTAAACCTGGTTTTCTTCCAAAAGTTGTTTCTAACAAAAACATTAACCAGGAGATTATCGTACCTTCTCTGTGTCCGAAACCAGTTTCAAAGAAGGAACGTTTGTTGCACAATTTGGATGTTGTTCGCGCTCTAAAATTCTATTTAGATGCTACAAAGGATTTCAGACAAACATCTTCCTTGTTTGTTGTTTATTCCGGTAAAAGGAGAGGTCAAAAAGCAACTTCTACCTCTCTCTCTTTTTGGATTAAAAGCATCATCAGATTGGCTTACGAGACTGCCGGACGGCAGCCTCCCGAAAGAATCACAGCTCATTCCACTAGGGCTGTGGCTTCCACATGGGCCTTCAAGAACGAGGCTTCTGTTGATCAGATATGTAGGGCAGCGACTTGGTCTTCACTGCACACTTTTACCAAATTTTACAAGTTTGATACTTTTGCTTCTTCTGAGGCTATTTTTGGGAGAAAGGTTTTGCAAGCCGTGGTGCCTTCCATTTAGGTGACCTGATTTGCTCCCTCCCTTCATCCGTGTCCTAAAGCTTTGGTATTGGTTCCCACAAGTAAGGATGACGCCGTGGACCGGACACACCTATGTTGGAGAAAACAGAATTTATGTTTACCTGATAAATTACTTTCTCCAACGGTGTGTCCGGTCCACGGCCCGCCCTGGTTTTTTTAATCAGGTCTGATAATTTATTTTCTTTAACTACAGTCACCACAGTACCATATGGTTTCTCCTATGCAAATATTCCTCCTTAACGTCGGTCGAATGACTGGGGTAGGCGGAGCCTAGGAGGGATCATGTGACCAGCTTTGCTGGGCTCTTTGCCATTTCCTGTTGGGGAAGAGAATATCCCACAAGTAAGGATGACGCCGTGGACCGGACACACCGTTGGAGAAAGTAATTTATCAGGTAAACATAAATTCTGTTTTTTTTGATACACCCACGATGGGCGGAGCTAGCTGAGGCGGCAGTTTCTGTTGCGCGCCTTCTTCCTCTTCACTTCCGGTGTTCCAGAACAGCGGTATTACAGTCTTGTACGCTGTGCTACGGTGAAGCGGGAGAGCAGCCTCAGATCTGACAAAAACATTGCCTAGGTTGAGTCCGGACTGACAGGCTACAGAAATTACTAAGAGTATTCACGCCGGTGGCAGCAAGGAAGGTAGGCACCTCAGCAAAGTTAAGCTGAGGTGTAGAGGTTGTCCAGAGTATTTGTGACAGTCTATTTATTTTTTTCAAGCAAAAATAAAAAAGTAACGTTTTAACATTTAAAGAGACAGTAACGTTTTTTTGGTGTGTTATTTTTAACCTAAAGTATCAGTTGTATTTATTCTAATTTGGTCAATTGTGATTAAAGATGGACCAAGAGGCCATACAAAATGTTTCTTGTTCTTTATGTTTTGATGCTAACGTTGAGAGAACTTTAAATTCCAGGGATAGACTTTTTTTCTGAGCCAACATTGTCTAAGGCGGATGCTGTCCAGGAGTCTTCTGACAATGTTCTTTTTTTTTTTTCAAATATCTTTTTATTGAATTTTTTAACATAAAAAAAAAGAAATAAAACATATTCAATATAGAAAACAAAAAAACAATCACCAGAAAAATAACACAAATACCTTGGTTGTTACCGTTAACATAATAAATAAAACACGATTTATCGACAAGGATCATCCCAGGTTTAAATGATATCCCTTAGGAGATCACTATTTTCCTTTATCTTCACATGCTTTAATTATGAAATACAAAAAGAAGATAACATAACATAACCATTGCCATATATTACAATACCCTACAAACAATATTACAATATTACTAAGGTAAGAAAATCTGCGAGAAACACTTTACACGGTGTTTGATTACATGACTGTAACTAACATAATCATCCGATCCATATCGTAATCATACTTCTAAATTTTGACATGGTTCATTCTTACATAAACACAAGGAAAAAACAAACAAAAAAAAACGAAAACAACAAGAGAGAAAAAAAAAAAAAAAAAAAAGGAATCCCCCCCCCTGTCTCCCAGAAACCCAGGCCCGGCTCGTAAACATGATTCAAAAGCAATATCCTTACAGATCTTTAATAACTATTAGTATACTTCTCTGTATAGTGAAATCCATGACACTGGAAATTCACCTAGTAACACTAATTCTGCAAAGCTATCAGAGCTCAGAAAAGGATTCAATATGGATCTTTGAAGTTGACAAGGGTATGTTTTAATGATAGGGAGCCATCTTACTAGAATTCCCCCCCCCCTGTTAATTGCATATGAAAGGATTAGAATATGATTTGGTTTTGTACTTCTCTAATAAAAAGTGAAAAACTAGGGGCTGTTTTTCCCTTCCACGCTTTCAATATCAAATACCTAGTCAATAAGATTATTGTATTTAATATATTTTCATGTAGGGGTTGATTATCTGAATGATTTTTAAGAAATATGATCTCTTCTAGGCCAAGAGAGATGTCCACCCTATAGGTTTTGTTGAGCCAAAAGATAACTTTTTTCCAGAATTGATTGATCTTTGGGCAGCGTCCAAACATATGCAAGATATCTGCTTTTGGGTGCATACAACGTGGGCAAAGAAATGTTTGCAATGGGAACATTCTTTTTAATCTAGATGGAGTATAATAATAATTATTCAATAGTTTCGTATGCGACTCTTTCCAATTTATTGAAATCTTACATTTACCTAAAGCCAAAAAGCTTGTCCTTATTTTTTCAGGGTTCATGTCGGGAAAATAAGGTATCCAGGTATCGCATATTTTATCTAAGAAAATTTGACTTTGTTTAGACAGCATTATATTACATATTAGTGAGATTGACGAGGTTCCCCCTGAGAATTTTTGGATATATGTTCTAATATCAGACCATGCACCATTTCTTTCCAGAACCCAGCGTTTATTATAAACAAAATGTCGTATTTGAAAATAAGCAAACAAGCTATTTCTAGGCAGATCAAATTTCAGACCCTTCTCTTCCCAGGTTTTAAATACTGCCTGGCTAATTCCAGGAATAAATTCCGCATTACCTCTTATTGAAAGATATTCGGATATCCTATGATTTGCTCCAATTAGATAGCAAAATTTGCGCCATGCTATCACTACATTGTTAATGGAAATTAGATTACGTACATTTTCCGGAATTTCATCCGTAGGATTATGTAGAATAGCTTTCAGTGAATAAGGATAAATCATATAACTTTCAAGGTCAGTTGACGAAAACCAATTAGTTTCTGCTAACCAATCAAATGCAATTTTAACCAAAGCGGACAGATTATAAAGACTAATATTAGGTAATGCAAAGCACGCCATATTACGTTTTTGAGTTAATTTATTGAGAGAGATACGTGCTTTCCTACCCTGCCAGATAAATTTACTAAACATACCATTTATTTTATTAATATCCGATTTTTTTAAAAGTAGAGGGAGATTCTGTAAGGGATATAAGAGTTGTGGGAAAATGATCGTTTTTACTAGGCTAACTCTTGCTGTTATAGACAGCGGGAAAGCTGTCCAAATTTCTAGGTTTGTCTTGATCTTTTCAATAAGCATTTGATAATTTAGATTATACCAGTTCTGAGGATTTTTATGTAGGTATAGAACTAGATATATAAGAGTATCAACAACTTTAAATGGGATTTCCCGAATACTATATCTAGTCTTCTGAAGCCACATTAATTCACTTTTAGTATAGTTTATTTTATATCCTGAAAAGGTGCTAAAAAGATTTAAACATGTTAAGATTAGGTTAAGATTAGGGGTATTACCTGCGAAGTATTATATAAAAAAATAATAATATCATCTGCATATAAAAGAATTTTCTTCTGTTATGTGTGATCAGTCCACGGGTCATCATTACTTCTGGGATATTATCTGCTCCCCTACAGGAAGTGCAAGAGGATTCACCCAGCAGAGTTGCTATATAGCTCCTCCCCTCTACGTCACCTCCAGTCATTCTCTTGCACCCAAAGACTAGATAGGAGGTGTGAGAGGACTATGGTGATTATACTTAGTTTTTAGAACTTCAATCAAAAGTTTGTTATTTTACAATAGCACCGGAGCGTGTTATTACCTCTCTGGCAGAGTTTGAAGAAGAATCTACCAGAGTTTTTCTTATGATTTTAACCGGAGTAGTTAAGATCATATTGCTGTTTCTCGGCCATCTGAGGGAGGTAAAAACTTCAGATTAGGGGACAGCGGGCAGTTGAATCTGCATTGAGGTATGTAGCAGTTTTTATTTTCTGAATGGAATTGATGAAAAAATCCTGCCATACCGTTATAATGAACATGTATGTATGCTCTACACTTTAGTATTCTGGGGATGGTATTTCACCGGAATTACTCTGTAAAAGTACATTAAACCTTTTATTAGGTATTTTTCATGTTAAACGTTTTTGCTGGAATGTAGAATCGTTTGCATTAATGAGGTACTGAGTGAATAAATATTTGGGCATTATTTTTCCACTTGGCAGTTTGCTTGTTTTAATTATGACAGTTTCGTTTCTCTCTCACTGCTGTGTGTGAGAGGGAGGGGCCGTTTTTGGCGCTCTTTGCTACGCATCAAAAATTTCCAGTCAGTTACTCTTGTATTTTCTGCATGATCCGGTTCATCTCTAACAGAACTCAGGGGTCTTCAAACTTCTTTGAAGGGAGGTAGATTCTCTCAGCAGAGCTGTGAGACTTATATAGTGACTGTGATTTAAAACGTTGCTCTGTAATTTTTATGTTTAAAATTTAATTAGTGTTATTTTACTAATGGGAACAAACCTTTGCTAAAAAGTTGTGTTGTTTGTAAAGAGTGATGCTATAACTGTTTTTCAGTTCATTATTTCAACTGTCATTTAATCGTTTAGTGCTTCTTGAGGCACAGTACGTTTTTGTTAAATAAAATTGTAACCGAGTTGCATGTTTATTGCTAGTGTGTTAAACATGTCTGATTCAGAGGAAGATACCTGTGTCATTTGTTCCAATGCCAAGGTGGAGCCCAATAGAAATTTATGTACTAACTGTATTGATGCTACTTTAAATAAAAGCCAATCTGTACAAATTGAACAAATTTCACCAAACAGCGAGGGGAGAGTTATGCCGACTAACTCGCCTCACGTGTCAGTACCTGCATCTCCCGCCCGGGAGGTGCGTGATATTATGGCGCCTAGTACATCTGGGCAGCCATTACAGATAACATTACAAGATATGGCTACTGTTATGACTGAAGTTTTGGCTAAATTACCAGAACTAAGAGGCAAGCGTGATCACTCTGGGGTGAGAACAGAGTGCGCTGATAATTCTAGGGCCATGTCTGATACTGCGTCACAGCTTGCAGAGCATGAGGACGGAGAGCTTCATTCTGTAGGTGACGGTTCTGATCCAAGCAGATTGGATTCAGATATTTCAAATTTTAAATTTAAATTGGAAAACCTCCGTGTATTACTAGGGGAGGTCTTAGCAGCTCTTAACGATTGTAACACTGTTGCAATACCAGAGAAAATGTGTAGGTTGGATAAATACTTTGCGGTACCGGCGAGTACTGACGTTTTTCCTATACCTAAGAGATTAACTGAAATTGTTACTAAGGAGTGGGATAGACCCGGTGTGCCGTTCTCACCCCCTCCAATATTTAGAAAGATGTTTCCAATAGACGCCACCACACGGGACTTATGGCAAACGGTCCCTAAGGTGGAGGGAGCAGTTTCTACTTTAGCTAAGCGTACCACTATCCCGGTGGAGGATAGCTGTGCTTTTTCAGATCCTATGGATAAAAAATTAGAGGGTTACCTTAAGAAAATGTTTGTTCAACAAGGTTTTATATTGCAACCCCTTGCATGCATCGCGCCGATTACGGCTGCGGCAGCATTTTGGATTGAGTCTCTGGAAGAGAACCTTAGTTCAGCTACGCTGGACGACATTACGGACAGGCTTAGAGTCCTTAAACTAGCTAATTCATTCATTTCGGAGGCCGTAGTACATTTAACCAAACTTACGGCTAAGAATTCAGGATTCGCCATTCAGGCACGTAGGGCGCTGTGGCTAAAATCCTGGTCGGCTGATGTAACTTCTAAGTCCAAATTACTTAATATACCTTTCAAGGGGCAAACTTTATTTGGGCCCGGTTTGAAAGAAATTATTGCTGACATTACAGGAGGTAAGGGCCACGCTCTACCTCAAGACAAAGCCAAAGCTAAGGCTAGACAGTCTAATTTTCGTCCCTTTCGGAATTTCAAAACAGGAACAGCATCAACTTCCACTGCCCCAAAACAGGAAGGAGCTGTTGCTCGTTACAGACAAGGCTGGAAACCTAACCAGTCCTGGAATAAGGGCAAGCAGGCCAGGAAACCTGCTGCTGCCCCTAAGACAGCATGAACCGAGGGCCCCCGATCCGGGACCGGATCTAGTGGGGGGCAGACTCTCTCTCTTCGCCCAGGCTTGGGCAAGAGATGTCCAGGATCCCTGGGCGCTAGAGATCATATCTCAGGGATACCTTCTAGACTTCAAATTCTCTCCCCCAAGAGGGAGATTTCATCTGTCAAGGTTGTCAACAAACCAAATAAAGAAAGACGCGTTTCTACGCTGTGTACAAGATCTATTATTAATGGGAGTGATCCATCCGGTTCCGCGGTCGGAACAAGGACAAGGGTTTTACTCAAACCTGTTTGTGGTTCCCAAAAAAGAGGGAACTTTCAGGCCAATCTTGGATTTAAAGATCCTAAACAAATTCCTAAGAGTTCCATCGTTCAAAATGGAAACTATTCGGACAATCTTACCCATGATCCAAGAGGGTCAGTACATGACCACAGTGGATTTAAAGGATGCTTACCTTCACATACCGATTCACAAAGATCATTACCGGTATCTAAGGTTTGCCTTCTTAAACAGGCATTACCAGTTTGTAGCCCTTCCATTCGGATTGGCTACGGCTCCAAGAATCTTCACAAAGGTTCTGGGTGCCCTTCTGGCGGTACTAAGACCGCGAGGAATTTCGGTAGCTCCGTACCTAGACGACATTCTGATACAAGCTTCAGGCTTTCAAACTGCCAAGTCTCATACAGAGTTAGTTCTGGCATTTCTAAGGTCGCATGGATGGAAAGTGAACGAAAAGAAGAGTTCTCTCTTTCCTCTCACAAGAGTTCCATTCTTGGGGACTCTTATAGATTCTGTAGAAATGAAGATTTATCTGACAGAAGACAGATTAACAAAGCTTCTAAATGCATGCCGTGTCCTTCATTCCATTCAACTCCCGTCAGTAGCTCAATGCATGGAGGTGATCGGCTTAATGGTAGCAGCAATGGACATAGTACCCTTTGCACGCCTACATCTCAGACCGCTGCAATTGTGCATGCTGAGTCAGTGGAATGGGGATTACTCAGATTTGTCCCCCACTCTGAATCTGGATCAAGAGACCAGAAACTCTCTTCTATGGTGGCTTTCTCGGCCACATCTGTCCAGGGGGATGCCATTCAGCAGGCCGGACTGGACAATTGTAACAACAGACGCCAGCCTACTAGGTTGGGGCGCTGTCTGGAATTCTCTGAAGGCTCAGGGACAATGGAGTCAGGAGGAAAGTCTCCTGCCAATAAACATTCTGGAATTGAGAGCAGTTCTCAATGCCCTTCTAGCTTGGCCCCAGTTAAAAACTCGAGGGTTCATCAGGTTTCAGTCGGACAACATCACGACTGTAGCTTACATCAACCATCAGGGAGGGACAAGAAGCTCCCTAGCAATGATGGAAGTATCAAAGATATTTCGCTGGGCAGAGTCTCACTCTTGCCACCTGTCAGCAATCCACATCCCGGGAGTAGAGAACTGGGAGGCGGATTTCTTGAGTCGCCAGACTTTTCATCCGGGGGAGTGGGAACTTCATCCGGAGGTCTTTGCCCAAATACTTCGACGTTGGGGCAAACCAGATATAGATCTCATGGCGTCTCGCCAGAACGCCAAACTTCCTCGCTACGGATCCAGATCCAGGGATCCGGGAGCGGTTCTGATAGATGCTTTGACAGCACCTTGGAACTTCAGGATGGCTTATGTGTTTCCACCCTTCCCGCTGCTTCCTCGATTGATTGCCAAAATCAAACAGGAGAGAGCATCAGTGATTCTAATAGCACCTGCATGGCCACGCAGGACTTGGTATGCAGATCTAGTGGACATGTCATCCTGTCCGCCTTGGTCTCTACCTCTAAGACAGGACCTTCTGATACAGGGTCCATTCAAACATCAAAATCTAACTTCTCTGAAGCTGACTGCTTGGAAATTGAACGCTTGATTTTATCAAAACGTGGTTTTTCTGAGTCGGTTATTGATACCCTGATACAGGCTAGGAAGCCTGTTACCAGAAAGATTTACCATAAAATATGGCGTAAATACCTATACTGGTGTGAATCCAAAGATTACTCCTGGAGTAAGGTTAGGATTCCTAGGATATTGTCTTTTCTACAAGAAGGTTTAGAAAAGGGTTTATCGGCTAGCTCATTAAAGGGACAGATCTCAGCTCTGTCCATCTTGTTACACAGGCGTCTGTCAGAAAATTCAGACATCCAGGCCTTTTGTCAGGCTTTAGCTAGGATCAAGCCTGTGTTTAAAACTGTTGCTCCGCCATGGAGTTTAAACTTAGTTCTTAACGTTTTACAGGGTGTTCCGTTTGAACCCCTTCATTCCATTGATATAAAATTGTTATCTTGGAAAGTTCTATTTTTAATGGCTATTTCCTCGGCTCGAAGAGTCTCTGAGTTATCAGCCCTACATTGTGATTCTCCTTATCTGATCTTTCACTCAGACAAGGTAGTTCTGCGTACTAAACCTGGGTTCTTACCTAAGGTTGTTTCTAACAGGAATATCAATCAAGAGATTGTTGTTCCATCCTTGTGTCCAAATCCTTCTTCAAAGAAGGAACGTCTTCTACACAATCTGGATGTAGTTCGTGCCCTCAAGTTCTACTTGCAGGCAACTAAAGATTTTCGTCAAACTTCTTCCCTGTTTGTCGTTTATTCTGGACAGAGGAGAGGTCAAAAAGCTTCTGCTACCTCTCTCTCTTTTTGGCTTCGTAGCATAATACGTTTAGCCTATGAGACTGCTGGACAGCAGCCTCCTGAAAGAATTACAGCTCATTCCACTAGAGCTGTGGCTTCCACTTGGGCCTTTAAGAATGAGGCCTCTGTTGAACAGATTTGCAAGGCTGCAACTTGGTCTTCGCTTCATACTTTTTCCAAATTTTACAAATTTGACACTTTTGCTTCTTCGGAGGCTATTTTTGGGAGAAAGGTTCTTCAGGCAGTGGTTCCTTCTGTATAATGAGCCTGCCTATCCCTCCCGTCATCCGTGTACTTTTGCTTTGGTATTGGTATCCCAGAAGTAATGATGACCCGTGGACTGATCACACATAACAGAAGAAAACATAATTTATGCTTACCTGATAAATTCCTTTCTTCTGTTGTGTGATCAGTCCACGGCCCGCCCTGTTTTTTAAGGCAGGTAAATATTTTTTTTTTTAAATTATAATCCAGTCACCACTACACCCTTGGCTTCTCCTTTCTCGTTGGTCTTTGGTCGAATGACTGGAGGTGACGTAGAGGGGAGGAGCTATATAGCAACTCTGCTGGGTGAATCCTCTTGCACTTCCTGTAGGGGAGCAGATAATATCCCAGAAGTAATGATGACCCGTGGACTGATCACACAACAGAAGAAAGGAATTTATCAGGTAAGCATAAATTATGTTTTTAATGCAGGTGTAACTATAGGGGTCCCTATACATACCTGTCTTAACCAGATGGCCAGAGGTTCGAGAGCGATATTAAAAAGTAAAGGGGAAAGTGGACAGCCCTGTCTCGTACCTTTTCTTAGTGAAATTGCCTTAGTTAATGATCCGTTAATTAAAAGGAAAGATATTGGATTCTTATATAGATTATATATAAAGTGAACAAAATGATTTTTAAATCCAAATCTTTCCAATGCTTTGAAAAGATACTCCCATTCGATTGAATCAAAGGCCTTCTCGGCATTAAGTGCAGCAAAGCTGTATCAAATTTTGTTTGTTTCCCTTTAATGTTCTTTATATTCCATATATAATCTAAGAAAGTTATAACTTTACATATATTTTTTGATGATTTTCTTGATGCCATGAAGCCCGTTTGGTCCGGATGAATGATTTTATCAAGACAGTTCATTAATCTGGCAGCCACAATTGATGTTAAAATTTTATAGTCTGCATTTAAGACCGATATTGGTCTGTATGATGCTAGATCTTCCATGTTTTTACCTTTTTTTGGTATTAACGTAATAATTGCAGCTGAGAAATAAACAGATATTGGGGTATTATGTACAAAATAACTATTAAAAAGTTTTTCTAATATCGGGCTGACCTCTTCTACCAGGATTTTCAAATATTCTACCGGTAGACAGTCTGGACCTGCTGCCTTATTCAAGTTAGCCTCATTAATTGCCTTGACTATCTCTTGTAAGGTAATGGGTGTATTCAGGGCTGTCAGTTGTTCCTCTGTAATTTGAGGTATTGTAACTTGTGACCAGAAGTTTCCTTGGTTAAGATTATCACCATTAGTGTTAGTATAAAGTTTCTGATAATAATTAAAGAATAACTTGCTGATATCTCTAGAATCTGTAAACCTCTGGTCACCATCTTTAATCGCTAATATGACATTTTTCTTCTTTCTATTTTTAATTATACTGGCCAAATATTTGGCCGAGCAGCCATGAAATCATTTAAACTTTATATTAATCTTTTGCTCTTCTTCCTGGGATTTTTGTTTTAATACAATATCCCTTTCCTGTCTAGCTTTATTATAGTTCCCCCAGTTTATATCTGATGGATTATTATAGAACTTCTTATACGCATTTTTGACCTGATTGGATAATTGTCTTTCCCTGGCAAGTGCTTTCTTTTTCCTAGTACTTATTATTCGCCCCTGTCTGCCCAAGCTCTTCTCTTAAATAAGATAAGATAAGATAAATCCTGAGTGCAGGTTCTCTTGTGCAAACTTGTAGTCAAAGGGAGGCGAAGCGCTTGATAAATTGAGTTCTCTGTAGCCAAATCTGAAGATGTTCTAAGGGTACTAGACAACTACTGCTGGCAAGTTGTTCTCTAAAGAGACATGAAACCATTGCCCCTGTGTAATATCACTTAAATGTCACTTAAATCAGTCACTCTCCCATAATAAAATCTAACACTTCAGAAAGAAATATAGGCAGAGTTATGATCTTTATGGTTAGTATCTCATACATAAATGTATGTTTATAATAATCCACAATGGAGCACTTAAAGGGACACTGAACCCATTTTTTTATTTTTTTCATGATTCAGATAGAGCATGCAATTTTAAACAACTTTCTAATTTACTCCTATTATCAATTTTTCTTCGTTCTCTTGCTTTCTTTATTTGAAAAAGAAGGCATTTAAGCTATTTTTTTGGTTTCAGAACCATGGAAAACACTTGTTTATTGGTAGGCGAATTTACCCACCAATCAGCAAGAACAACACAGTGTGTTCACCAAAAATGGGCCGGCATCTAAACTTACATTCTTGCATTTCAAATAAAGATACCAAGAGAATGAAAAGAATTTGATAATAGGAGTAAATTAGAAAGTTGCTTAAAATTGCTAAGTTATTTTTAAATTATATCCGTTACAGCTATATATGACTTAATTTCTCCCCTTAGCACCGATTTAGATGCTTCCCAAAAAGTTTAAACTTTATTAAGATATGCAAAGTTGTGCGTACAGTAGTCTTTCCACTTCTGTTTCAACCAATAGGAAAACCTGGTGTTATTATATAGATAACGTGGGAAGGGGATGGTTTGAATTTCGGGTTTAGACCTAGTCCCAGTCTGAAAAAACAATGAGATGATCGCATGGTCTGATACTACAATATCATTTATCTGAGGTTCGATCTTCATTATAGAAAGAGATTCAGCTACCAGTAGAAAATCAATTCTCGAGAAAGATTTATGTGATTTAGATTCACATGTAAAAGTGTGTAAATCAGGGTTTTTAATACTCCATATATCATAAAGCTTAAGTTTAGAGCAAAAACCTTTAAAATATTTAGCACATTTATTGTGCTCTTTCATATTTGTTTTGGAAAATCTTTCTGCTTCTGGAAATAAAGACATATTGAAATCACCCCCTACAATCAAATTAGCTGATGCAAATGGGAATAATTTGATCTTAATTTTTTCCCAAAATTCTTCCGAAAATTTATTTGGGGCATAGATATTACAGAGCACTAGCTTAACCGTATTAACGTGGATCTGTATAATCATATACTTTGCATCTTTATCTAATTCAATCTTATTGATCTCGTACGTTAAATTTTTATTTAATAAAATAGCAACTCCTAACTTTCTATTTACACACGGAGTGGCCAGCACCTCACCGACCCATTTAGATTTTAATTTAGAGATTTCAGATTCCTTTAAATGCGTTTCCTGTAAGCAAACAATACTTGGATTATACTTGCCTAACTCTTTGATTATAAGTTTGCCCTTGATCGGTGAGGTGATGCCACCCACATTCCATGAGAGTACATTTAAATCATCTAGCATGGTAACCTCTTATTTTTATTTTTCTCCATTTTTTCCTCTTCCTAGGAAGAGTTAGTACTAGAGTTACAGTGTCTATCTGGAAGACAGAGGGAGAAGAGAGTGAGAAAGAAAAGAGAGAAAAAAAAAACCCCAACAGCAACCCCCCCCCCCCCGGATACCGAGAAAAAATATGCATGTTATCTTACATAAAAAGAAAAGATACACATATGATAAAGTTTCTTTAAGATTAGCTCCTACTATAGTTATAACTTTTTGCATATAGTCTGTGTCTTGAGAAACTCTATCTCTACCTGATTTGCTATTTATTTAGAGTTTATAAATTCTTTTGCCTCATTAACATCACTTAATGTATGCCTGTTACCATTCTCTTCAACTATGATTTTATCTGGATATATCATACGGGCTCTTAGGCCTTTTTGAATCATTAATGTACATATGGGAGCCATGCTCTTCCTTTTTTGAGACGTCTCCGTAGAAAAATCTTGAAATAACAGGATATTTTTCCCCCCCATAGTGAGTGAATCTATTTTTCTGAACAATTTTAATAGTTCTAATTTGTCTTGATGTCTTAATAATTTGAAAATACACATTCTAGGTCTTGGGTTATTTTCAGTAGGTCTCCTAGGGCCTATTCTATGGGCTCTTTCAATAGGGAGAGGGAGGCAGTGAGCAGGGAATCCTAGCGCTTGAGGCAGCGTCTTACTAGTAAATTCTATTAGATCCACATAGTCTTGAGTTTCTGGCAGTCCAACTATTCTTATGTTGTTACGTCTGGAGCGATCTTCCAGATCCTCCAGACGAGCTTGCATATTTTGGATTTTAGATATTTGTGTAGTTAAAGCTGATTCTTGCGAATTGACTAGATCCTCTAGGTCTGAGACTCTATTCTCCACCTCCGTCATCCTATTGGCAAACTGTTTTACCTCAGAGTTTAATGCAACTAGTTCAGAATAAATGAAAGATAAACAGAAAATAGAAGTGCGCTTAGGAACTAATACCAAGCACCTCTCTAAAAGACACTATCCCTAAAAAGTGTCAAGATATAGTGAAAATAAAATGTTAAGCTTTTTACGGCTTACAGATAAGAGGGCGCCAAAGGCTAAAGGTATCAGACACCAATATAGTGTATTTTAAAATTATTTAATAAAAGTCAATATACAACCTTAAAATCAAACAGTATAAACAGGGACGTCTCCCTAATTTCAAAACCCTATGTTACAGCTTATTGCTACAATTAGATATACAATTGGGAACAGATATAAATAAAGTACATATACGATCTACTTGAATGCAATAAACAGTTGGTAAATAAAAGAACAAATTATAATTAGAAAAATTAAAAACAATAAGTTATACTTAGAGCTTAGATATATGTATGCCCAAGGGATATAGCAGATATTTCCCAAGTGTACTGTGGGATAAAGGATGGCGTGGAACTTTCCAATAAAGGAGGTTAATCAAAAAATGTCCAGTCCACCTGAAATTGAATATATAACTTTGGTTCAAAAATATATATCACAATATAGAAGCAGCGCTTTACTTTACCGCTTGTGAGATCTTCGGTCACACCAGGGACCACTACGAGAGCCAAAGCAGTCTCTCCCGAGCTGCAAACACAGACCACACACGTGTAGGGACGGCGTCTGACGTCACGCCACGTCCGTTCGTTTCCTATGTAGACAGTTGATAGCGTGCTAGTATTGATTGTAGAAAAAGTTGTAGATATTATTACTTCCTTCAGTACTCAAGCACTGTGTTGGTATAATTATACTTGTAGACACAGTTGGATATTTAAATTCATCCACACTGTGAGAGTTTGAGAATTGTAGTGAAGAAGTTAACCCGGGTTAAATAGTAGCAATACTGGTCAAAGATATGGTGATGTTCAGTCACTCTTAGTTTACTGCTACAAAGTCACAAGGCAATCGACGCGTTTCACCCACCTGTGGGCTTTATCAAGATAATTGTGACTTGCAGCAAAGACCTTTTTAAATGTTCAGAATGTGTGTGATTGGCTGTGTGTCTGGTGTTTCCCAGTCACAGGAGAATTTAAGGTGGTATATACTTATTTTCTCTGTTTCAGGTTCATGCATCCCAAGTTAAAAACATGTTGATAATCAAATAAATCCCTCTGGCGCATACATTTGCAAATTCAACCTAGTTTCTTTAAGATATGCTCCCCGTAAGCACTCCTGTTGTAAAACAATGTATATTGAGATTGCAACATACCAAAAATAGATTCAAATATAGTTAGTTTCTCAGATGTGTATACATATCTTTTTGTATTTGATAAACATCTCTCATATAAAACATAAAGTCATTTTACCATATATATAGATAAGATATTCAAATATGCTGTGTTTTGAAAAAGAAGATATATGTGCTTAGTCTAAAAATATTTAGAAGGGGTATAGGGTCTAATTAGATGACAGTGCTACCCATAAAATAGTGTAAAAAAAGGAGCAGAAAAAAGAAAAAGAAAGAAAATTATAAGTGGGGATTAATTTTAAGTTTGCTTCATTCAAATAGAAAAGGTGAAAGATCTAATTCAGAATTAAGTCCTTGTGGATATAAAGTGCTATATTTATAAATTAATTCCGCTTCTTTGATTAATAGTGTTTTCTCTGTATCCCCCCTCCAGTGTTCTTTGATTTTTTGTATCCCCCAATAACTCAAATCTTTTGTGTTACCATGATGAGTGTCTTTAAAGTGCTTATATAATGAAGTGTCATCCCTCCCTTTTTCTATACTTAACAAGTGCTCCCTTATCCTGTCTTTAAGACATCGAGTAGTTTCACCAAAATAAAAAAGATTGCACAAGCATTTCAGTGAGTAAATAATATTTTTGTGTGTGCATCTTATGACTTCTTTTATGGTAAGAATGTTTTTGGAGTTATTAATCCTAAGAGCCTTCATTTTTGAACTGTGTTTACATGCCTTGCATGTGTAACAAGGGAAGAAACCAGTGGGTCTTTTACCCATCATGTCTACCTGAGAGTTGGTTGTAGAGCTTATCTTAAGTTCACTAGGAGCTAGCATTGTTCTAAAATTCCTCGCTTTCTTAAAAATAAATGTGGGTTTATCTTCTAGCTGTGCACCAATTATATTGTCCTCTTTTAACAGATACCAATTTTTTCTTATTATCTTTTTATTAAGGGAATGGTCAACATTGTAGTCAGTAATGAAAGGGACTTTGATTCTATCAGTAGTATATTTAGTCTTAATTTTATAATCCAAAAGATTTTCCCTATTTGTCTTTCTTGCTTTATCAATAGCCTTATTTATGTTATTAGCTTCATAGCCTCTACTATGGAATTTTTCTGCCAGAATTGTAACCTGGTTCTCAAAATCCTCTACTCTAGAGCAATTTTTTTTAATACGTAAGGTCTGTCCATATGGAATGTTGTCCTTCCATATTTTTAAATGGGGGGGGCGGAGCCTGACCAGGAAAAAAGATGGCAGCATAATTGTGCTGCTCCGTGCAGAACTATCTACAAAGGAGCTTTTAAACTGCTGGGAAGCTAGTGAACAACCACAATCCGGTTGCGGTTATCATTCCAGACTGAAAGGAGGAAGAGATGAAACATCAGAAGTCCGGTAATGTGCACATAAAGAGGAATTAGGGGAGAGGCTGCTCTGAGGAAGTTATGAGGAGGCGCCATTTTAACAGACAGCATGGGATGATGCTGTAGCAGAGACAGGGGAAACTTGACTTTACTCTTGACTATAAGTCTCATCGCAAGTAAAGTGTATCTCACTAGTAAGCGATATGCAAAATAGACATAATAAAAATATCTAGAAGAGTCTCAAAAGAACATCTGCAAAGCAACGTTTGCGATATTACTCTAATCAGATGCCTATACTGCTGTATATATATATATATGACCCTTGATGCTGATCAATACTAATATGTGAGTTGGTGGGGATTGCAAGGTGCTTCCAGTAAGGACTTTATTATGTTAAACCTAATGAGGTACAGAAACGCACATTAAATAAGTAGTGAATTTGAAGGTGACTCTGGTAATATAATGTATACTTTTGGAAGTAGAGGCTGACTTGGGACACTCCATTAACCCTAATACACACAGCTGAAGGAACACAGGAGATTTTGAAATAGCGAGATTCCTGCTGAATATCTGAGTCACCCCTACCTTCAGACAATTTTTACAGATGAGGCTGCGGGGCCCAGTCGTGTATCTCATTTCAACAGTATATCTCTGAAAAGACAAGTACTGCTCCTAAAGATCAAATCACATATTTGCCTCAATTAGTGCCTTTGGAGAAACATACGTAATCATAATACTCAGAGACTGACACTCAGCACCTAATCCACTGCAAGATACAGTTTGCATCACTACAGAGGACAACACTCTCAGACATATTTCCTCGCTGCAGTAGAGATAAATAACATATTTGATAATGGCAACCAGGAAACTAAACAAGCCTACAACATCAGGGAAAGCAGCAGCAGCCAATCTATTTTTTAAATCCTCTAAAGGGGAGAAATAACGGAACCCCGAGATACAGAACAAGAGGAGGACATGGAAGCAGATTCAGACTCCCAGACATGTGACGCTGATTTAACCCCTGTCACAAGAGCGGATATTAAGACTTTGGTCTCTAGGAAGGATATTGATAAGAACTTTGAGAAACCGTGGAACAAAATGGACTCCTTCCAAACCACCATCACCAATAGATTAACAGAAATAAAACATGAGATGCATGACTTGGGTACCAGAGTTTCGGCATTGGAGGATAATGAGAATAATGTGGAGGAAAGGGTGACTACTCTGACTCAAACAACACAAGACCTTCAACAAGAACTAGATCTGCTCCAGGACAAAATGGAGGATTTAGAGAATCGCTCACGCAGAAGCAATCTGAGGCTGAAGGGAGTCCCGGAAATCGTAACGCAGTCAGACCTCCAGAACTACCTAAAACAACTATTTAGAGCAATCACTGGTTGCTCAGAAGAGGATAGCTTTCAGATAGAGAGGGCTCACAGGGCCTTAAAAGCAAAACCAAAGGGAGACTATCCACCCAGGGACGTGATAGTTAAACTACTTCGATTCCCTGAAAAAGAAGCGATCCTTATGGCAGCCAGAAAGAACCCAACCTTCAAATATCAAGGTGTAGTAGTACAGTTCTACCAAGACCTATGTGTGCGTACCTTACAGAGGAGAGGATCACTCAGACCACTCACACAACTGCTTCGAAATTCCCAAATAAATTACCGCTGGGGATTCCCCTTCGCCTTAAATATTGTACATGAAGGAAAAACCCTATCGATAAAAGATAGGAAGGATATCCCAGAGATCTGTGAATATCTGGGCTTAGATTCACCGGATCTACCATCCACTCTCAGCGATTCTGAAGCTGAACGTCAGACCCCAAATGAGGTCAATCATAAAAGAGCCAAGTGGGTTAAAGTCACCAAGAAGAAACCAAAATGATTCCTGAAAGTAAAGAAGTTCTACAACCCACGTGGCGCTTTCGCACATGACTCCACAGCAGGACAAGTTGCAGATGAGTATACAAAGTTTTTGACATTGATCTTATTTGCCTTCATCTATCCCCTAGGTAGAGACTAAGACACCCATGCTCAGGGTGAGAATCCATATCGGGATTTTCTTTATTCCTGTACACTAGGGAGTCGCCCCTCATACTGCAGCATAAACTGCTAACCCATAAGTTTAGATGTTTCTCTGGGTAATAATGATGATGCTGCAATGACTCTAAAGATATATTAAGAGACACTATATCTCTCCGAATACAACAACACTGAACATTATGAACTGTATCCAGAGATTTTGCTCGAAATTCACTAAAGTTTAGATAACCTTTGTTATTATTTTAGCTCCACATAAGCTACTTCAATAACCTGCACATAGCAGGCTGTTTACAGTTTATTTTCTTTTGTAGTGTTATCTCCCCCTGTGTTTGTTCTTTTTTTTTCTTCTTCTTTTTTCTTCTCTTCTATCTTTTCTTCTCTTCTATCTTTTCTTCTCTTTACAGGGGTAAGATGGACATCAAAAGTTCTAATCGGGCGATAAGCCTGAACAATTGTTATATATGTTTTTCTAATTTGTTTTATTCTCAGTTTGATATGTTAACAAGTTTTTTTATTGTTCATATTTATATGTTTGTGTGGCCTCTATATGCTTGTCAAACACCACAATACCCACTACTCAGTTACGGCACTGATAGCATACAAAGTGACAACGCCTTTAGTCCCCATGACCCATGACTTCATTGTTCTCTCACACAATGTGAGAGGCCTTAACACCAATATCAAACGCAAGGTGGCCCTTACCCAATATATAAAGCTAAAAGCTAAAATTGTGTTTCTTCAAGAGACACATTTCACAGAGACCCTGATCCCTAAATATTGGCATCGACAGTTCCCGACCCACTTTCACTCCACATTAGACCAGAAAAAGAGGGGTGTCTCAATACTCATACACTCTTCCCTACAATTTGAGACAGACGAGGTTATAAAAGACCCTGAGGGGAGATTCCTCATTGTTAGAGGTCGCATACAAGGTATGACAGTCACCCTTTGCAACGTATATGCCCCAAATGACGGCCAACACACCTTCTTTCACCATGTCTCTCATATGTTAACACAATGGTCTCACTCCAGAATGATACTTGGGGGTGATTTTAATATCAATATTACAACTCACTCTTCTAGGAAGTTAACTAAACCTTCAAACAAACACCTCAGACAACTATCAATAGCAAAATCTATAAGGGAATCAATGTCAGAACATAACTTACTAGACACATGGGAAACATTATATGGTAACACAACAGATCATACATTTTACTCACGCCCATAATAGCTATACAAAACTAGATTACATATTGACTAGTCAAACCCTGATACCTAATATCATCTCCTCCAATATCCACCCATGTGTCTGGTCGGACCATTCGATAGTCCAACTCACCATGATAGGGCTAATTGATTTCCAACGCCAAAAATCCTGGACATTTGACCCATCTATACTCCAAAATGCGCAATTTAACACTGAGATAGGGAGATTAATGAAGGAATACTGGTCTTCAAATGTTAGCTCCACTATCAATTCACTCAGCCCCTGGGCTGCGCATAAACCCTTTATCCGTGGAATTCTGATAAAGGAGAAAGCCAGGATCATCACATTAGCAAATAAAAACATTAAGCAACTCCATTCAGATATTGCTATCTTAGAAACCCAACACAAAAACACATCTTCCAGTACAGTATTTAGAACCCTTCAAGCTAAGAGAAAACTACTATCGAAAATCCTAAATGATTCGGCGATGAGAGCCCTCCAAAAGCTAAAAGCTAATTATTTTTTACACTCTAATAAGCCCGATAGATATTTAGCCAATAAACTACGTAATAGAACTAAATTATATTCGATAACTAATTTATATACCCAGGAGGGTACCCAAACTTCAAACCCCCAGGAAATAGCTAATATTTTTGCTAATTATTATGAAACCTTATATGATGGGCAAAAAGTACAACATATTGACCAGACACAAAGGCTATTATCTCGATTTCTAAAACAAGCTAACCTCCCCACAATTACCCCTGAAGAAAATGATATCCTCAATGCAGAGATCACTACGCAAGAAATCCTCAATGTAATTAAAGTCTAAAATCAGGCAAAGCAGCGGGTCCCGACGGTCTACCTAGCGAGTACTATAAGTTATTTAAAATATCCTTAATACCCCACTTACAAAAATTCTGCAATGATATAATGCTAGGATCCGACATTCTCACTGATTTGCTCCGAGCCAAAATTATAGTTATCCCTAAGCCAGGTAAAGATCCTACTCGGTGCCAAAGTTACAGACCCATATCTTTGATTAACCAGGATCTTAAGATCCTGACAAAAATATTGGCGAACAGACTCCAGACGATATTACCCCGCCTGATTCATCCCGACCAGGTGAGCTTTATTAAGGGTAGGGAAGCCCCAGACAATGTCCGCAGAACCATAGACTTAACTGAACACCTGAGAAGAAAGGGGACCCCTTCTCTCCTCCTCTCCTTGGATGCGGAGAAGGCGTTCGATCGTATAGACTGGACCTATATGTTTCAGGTGCTCACAACAATGGGTTTTGGGGGATCGTTTATAAAAGCACTAAAAGGGATATATTCAAATCCTAAAGCCACGATTAGCGCAGCAGGATATATGTCTAGGACCAAAACATACAAAACGGAACAAGACAGGGGTGCCCCCTCTCACCACTCCTGTTTGCCTTATGCATTGAACCCCTAGCGGCATCCATTAGAAATGCAAATGATATTAAAGGAGTGAGGATCCGCAACTCAGAATATAAGCTTTCGCTTTTTGCGGACGATATTTTATTGACCCTAACAGACCCACTTGGCTCTCTGACTAATCTCTACCGGGTCTTACATGATTTTGCGGAAATCTCAGGATATAAGGTGAATGTTGACAAATGTGAAGCTTTACCATTAGCATTAACCCCTCACGCTAAAAAACTAATTGAAATCAACTTTAATATAAAATGGGTTAGGGACTCTCTCACCTATTTGGGGACAAAAATTTCAGATACCTATGACAGCTTATATAAACTAAACTATACCCCACTCCTACAATCCATTAGACGAGATCTTAGATCTTGGAAAAGGAACACCTTTTCATGGTATGGCCGCCTATCGTCCATAAAAATGAATGTTCTCCTGAGGATCTTATACCTCTTTAGAGCACTCCCGATCAGGGTCCCTCCCTCGGAGCTCCAGAAATTGCAATCAGAGTTAATCTCCTTTTTAAGAGGAGACGGTACAGCAAGGATAGCCTCCAACACATTGACTAGACACAGACGCTTGGGAGGAGTGGGAGTGCCGAACTTACAAAACTACTATTTAGCAGCTAGAATAGCTCAAGCCTCACTCCTTCATAAACCTCTGCAGGAGGTTATCTGGACAAAAATTGAGTCCGATAGTATAGAATTAGATCACACAGATGACCTTTTGTGGGGCTCTGGAGGAGACCCAGCCTGGGAGAATCTTAGTCTACCTTCAACAATGGACACACTTTTCCACTGGAAGCAGCTAACCAAACACCCAACAGTACTCCCTCCCGGGACATGGGCTAAACCGATAAGATTCCTATTACCTAGGGAAACTCACAGATTAATAGATAAATGGGCCAACAAAGGGCTCTAAAGGGTGGCGGATTTTCTCACCCAATCTCAGATAATTTCATTCAATAACTTGCAGGAACAAATAACCCCACACAAGCTACACTGGTTCTTATACCTCCAAATCTCCCCTGCCCTCAATAAACATAGGATCTCCAATGGGAAACACTCACCCACTACTCTAGAACGAATATGCTCAAATCCGACCAGAGAAAACTCATATCTAGATTGTACATGATGATTCAGGATATACACTACACCGATAAATCGTCTATAGTATTGAAATGGTAAGAGGATTGGGCTGATCAACTTTCAAAAGATGAATGGGACCAATTATATTTTGAATCATGCAAGGGCCTTATTAGTGCAGACCTTAGAGAGAATTCAATAAAAACAGCGTTTAGGTGGTATCTTACACCCCTAAAAACGTCACATTACTCTGTAAACAAATCCAAATTATGCTACAGAGGCTGTGGGATACAGGGGTCTTATAGACACATGTGGTGGGACTGTGAACCTATCAAAAATATATGGCAGATGGTTGATGGCCTCCTTAGCAGGGTACTAGATGAACAGATAGTACTAACCATTGATCGAGCACTCCTTCATAGACGATTTCCCAATTTGAACACAGCCATTAATAAGTTCATTAAAATAATTTGTACGGCCACTAGAGTTTGCATAGCAAGACACTGGAAGGAGGGACCCCCTATTTGGAGAGAGGTTCTAGACAAAATACAAGATATCTACACCACATCTGAAAGGGTAGCATGGATACAGGGGGACACAGAACAATTCAATAAAATATGGTTCTACTGGATAATGCACAATACATCAGTGGAAAGGTAGTGGACACTACAAATAAGAGACTTTGACGGAAAACTTAAATACTCTGTAAATATAGACATGACTAGGCCAAACGACAAATTCAAATTAAGCTACGTAAGAAACTAATTCATAACACAGACATAGTTCTTGTTTAATTTTGGTTTATTTTTATTTTAGTTTTGTTTTGTTTTTTTGTTTTGTTTTTTAATAGGTTGTATAATTTTGTTTACTTATAATACCTAATATAGATTTTTGCTAAGGTAATATGATACACAAAATGTTTCTATGCAGCTATAAAATGTAACATCGTCCATGATACTGAATATACTGTTCTCAGAATGTACAGTTTATTATATATTTGATGTATGGAAACAAATAAAAACTTTTTTCAACATATTTTTAAATGGCAGCTTTCTGCATGTATCAGGTTATTGCACTCTACTTCTTTAAAGTGCGTTTTAGTCTCTATCTTACTATTAATTACCATAATTTCAAGATCCAAAAAGTTTACTTTTTCTCGGCTAAAGTGACTAGTGAACTTGAGACCATAATTATTTACATTCATTTTCTTAAAAAGCTCAATTAAGTCTTTCTCTGGACCTCTCCAAACAATCAAGAGATCGTCTATAATTTTCTTTCTTTTTCTTTTTTCTTCACTCGTTTTTTTTTTTTTTTTTTTACACTATTTTATGGGTAGCACTGTCATCTAATTAGACCCTATACCCCTTCTAAATATTTTTAGACTAAGCACATATATCTTCTTTTTCAAAACAGAGCATATTTGAATATCTTATCTATATATATATGGTAAAATGACTTTATGTTTTATATGAGAGATGTTTATCAAATACAAAAAGATATGTATACACATCTGAGAAACTAACTATATTTGAATCTATTTTTGGTATGTTGCAATCTCAATATACATCGTTTTACAACAGGAGTGCTTACGGGGAGCATATCTTAAAGAAACTAGGTTGAATTTGCAAATGTATGCGCCAGAGGGATTTATTTGATTATCAACATGTTTTTAACTTGGGATGCATGAACCTGAAACAGAGAAAATAAGTATATACCACCTTAAATTCTCCTGTGACTGGGAAACACCAATTAGACACACAGCCAATCACACACATTCTGAACATTTAAAAAGGTCTTTGCTGCAAGTCACAATTATCTTGATAAAGCCCACAGGTGGGTGAAACGCGTCGATTGCCTTGTGACTTTGTAGCGTATACTAAGAGTGACTGAACATCACCATATCTTTGACCAGTATTGCTACTATTTAACCCGGGTTAACTTCTTCACTACAATTCTCAAACTCTCACAGTGTGGATGAATTTAAATATCCAACTGTGTCTACAAGTATAATTATACCAACACAGTGCTTGAGTACTGAAGGAAGTAATAATATCTACAACTTTTTCTACAATCGATACTAGCACGCTATCAACTGTCTACATAGGAAACGAACGGACGTGGCGTGACGTCAGACGCCGTCCCTACACGTGTGTGGTCTGTGTTTGCAGCTCGGGAGAGACTGCTTTGGCTCTCGTAGTGGTCCCTGGTGTGACCGAAGATCTCACAAGCAGTTAAGTAAAGCGCTGCTTCTATATTGTGATATATATTTTTGAACCAAAGTTATATATTCAATTTCAGGTGGACTGGACATTTTTTGATTAACCTCCTTTATTGGAAAGTTCCACGCCATCCTTTATCCCACAGTACACTTGGGAAATATCTGCTATATCCCTTGGGCATACATATATCTAAGCTCTAAGTATAACTTATTGTTTTTAATTTTTCTAATTATAATTTGTTCTTTTATTTACCAACTGTTTATTGCATTCAAGTAGATCGTATATGTACTTTATTTCTATCTGTTCCCAATTGTATATCTAATTGTAGCAATAAGCTGTAACATAGGGTTTTGAAATTAGGGAGACGTCCCTGTTTATACTGTTTGATTTTAAGGTTGTATATTGACTTTTATTAAATAATTTTAAAATACACTATATTGGTGTCTGATACCTTTAGCCTTTGGCGCCCTCTTATCTGTAAGCCGTAAAAAGCTTAACATTTTATTTAGTTCAGAATAAATGCCAGATAGTTCTTTTTTGATCATGTCAAATTGTGGGGAGAAAAGATTGCTTAGCTGCGCTACCAGGGTTTGCATGTCAAAGGGGGGTAAAGGTGTTTCAATGGAATCAGAACTAGTATCAGTGACCTTAGCTCTCTTATCTTTAGCTTTGGCAGGCATTGTGGGAGAATGATGTTTTACCTGAGTGACAAATGTTTCCATTTAAGTGTGTGCACAAAAAAAAGAGAGAATAATAGAGAAAAAAGGAGTGATTGTGGTGTGGAAGATAGTGAAAAAATAAATAAGAACACAAAAGACCACCTATCAGTGGATATGAGTTTTGTTTTGTTTTTTAGTGTGGAAGGTAGTGGGGTGTTACTATCCTCTAAGGGATTATACTGGGGTGCTAGTGTGTAAGTATTACTGGGTAATTGTTAGACCTGCCTCCAGTTATTATTAGATTTTCAGTAACCGGTTTCACCTATACCAAAACTGAGCCCTTTGACTATATCTTTAATTACAAATCCCTTTAGGTTTGAGGGAGTTTAACTATGCTTTTCAAAGCTGAAAATTTAACCTTCCCCCCTTTTCCCTTCTTTCTCTATTTCTCTCCCCCTTTCCTTTTTTACCTTATTTTTTAATGTACTGATACCCATCAAGACACAGAATATTATACAATATAGCCCAAATTACATAATAAATCGCCTAGCACTGTTCCTAATTTAATATCCCAGTTTATATCAGGTTACAGAAAAAAGTTCCTAATTAAATAGGATATACCCTCGAGCAGGTTAATACATATAACAACAGAGTCCTGAAAAGAGAAAGACCATGTAATAAGAACAAAATACAAAAGTCCACGGTTAATAGCATTCACCTCTTACAATATAATTGTTGCAGCTATAACCATGGGGATTTTCAAATAGATACTACGTACATTAAGATTCTGCTCTTTTTTTTTTTTTTTTTTGAAAAAGAGCCTACTAACAGACTCCCATATATTAGCCCAGGCTATAGCAAATAAAGATATCAGGCAGTCAACTTTAGTGATGTTGTCCCACAGAACGGTACCATCAAAAACCCTTTTGTACTATATGCAGAGCAACAATGGATATCCTAAACCTGTTAAGACATCAATTTGAATTTTAAATGGGAGCTAGCGATAATTATATCCAAAGATAGAAATATACAGGTAGAGACAAAATGAGCATAAATTGTGTCAAGCACTTATCAAGCACACAGTCAGATTTCAAGCCGGGCTCTTACCACCACGATTTCAGGCGTTATCTGACATAACGAGTCCGGCAGCAAACTTATGCCTCTAATTTATCCTGGCAATGTGTAGGGATCTTCTCCTCTTGCCTTACAATTTCCCACAGAACCAGCAGGCCACTAGTAAGTCTATCGCTGTGGCAGATCCAGGGAGTTGCTGTCTGTTCTCGGTGCAAGTCCGACTCAGCTCAGCACAACTTCTGCTGTTCCAGTCCTCAAAGAACACCAGCGAGTGCCTGCAAACCGGTCCCAGCCGCGGGCCTCCTCTCCGCCAATGCGGTCACACAGCTGAGCGGGTGCACAGAACACTTTCCTTGCTTGGCTGTAAATTCTCGGTGCAGGTCCGACCCAGCTCAGCTCCTGCTGTTCCAGTCTTGGAAGGATACCAGCGAGTACCTGCAGTCCGGTCCCAGCCGTATGCCTCCTCTCACAGTGCGGTCACTTAACTGAGCAAGTGCCTCGCCAGATGCCGTCTGTATCCAGGTACAAGGGGGTCTCTATCCGCCACCGCTAACACAGGAGCCAACCCACAGAAGGTCTACTGTAATAGGTAGATAGAGGCTGGTTCAGCAACCACTGCTAACCTTTATTCACGGCCAATTTACAGGTGTACAATTTACAGGTGCGGGAGCTTCAGAGCAAAAATGTTTCCTTTTTCTTTTCCCGGGAGCAGCTTGCGGGGTAGTTCCCCAGAAGAAATTTAAAAGTTCCTTGAGATTGACTCGCTAGCTAGTTCAGCTATAGGAGACTCCTGACTCAGGCGAGCCATAGCCTCGCAGAGCGCCACACAGTACTCCTGGTAAGCACTCCAGGACAAGTGGCTAGGAGCGGGGAGCGATGGAGTAGCGTCCTCTCAAAACACCTGTGTGCAGGTAATCTGCACAGCACCTCCCCCAATGGAAGTCTCTCCTTCTGACAATGTTCAAGATAAGCTGCAGTTTTCTCCTCAGGTGTCCCAAATGCTATTGTTTCCACATGCAGTGCCCTGCGCTTCCTCTCAATTTCCGCTTTGAGTGAATTTGCTAGACATTGCTTCCCTCATGTCTTCTGCGGTATCTGATGTGTTGTCTGCTTTTCCCAAGCTGCAGGGAAAGCGCAAGAGGAAATGTAAAGAATCAGTGAGTAAGGTTTCTGACACAGTCATCGCTATTCCGAATGTTCCCTCCCAGAAATCTGAGGAGGAGGATACTTCAGTAGCATCTGAGGGTGAAATCTCAGACTCAGACAGTGTAATTCCTTCTTCTGATGCTGAAGTTGTATCCTTCAGGTTTAAGATGTAACACCTCCGTTTGTTACTTAAGGAGGTTTTAGCTACATTGGACGACTCCGACACTGCTGTCGTAGTCAATCCTAAGAAGTCTAGTAAACTTAACAAATTTTTTTGATTTACCTTCCATGGTGGAGGTCTTTCCTGTACCAGATCGGGCTACAGGGATTACCGCTAGGGAATGGGAGAGACCGGGTATCCCTTTTTCTCCATCCCCCATTTTTAAGGAGATGTTTCCTATTGCTGACTCTATCAAGGAGTCTTGGCAGACGGTCCCCAAGGTGTAAGGGGCAATTTCCACCTAAGCTAAGAGAACCACTATTCCCATAGAGGATAGCTGTTCTTTTAAAGATCCTATGGATAAGAAGTTGGAGGGGTTGCTCAAAAACATGTATGTACACTAGGGTTTACAATGGCAACCTGCGGTGTGTATTTCTACCGTCACTAGGGCGGCGGCATACTGGTTTGATGCGTTGTCTGATTCTATTCAGGATAGGATCAAGGCCCTTAAGTTGGCCAATTCTTTTATTATAGATGCTTCCCTACAGGTTATCAAGCTGGGAGCAAAAATGTCTGGGTTTGCCGTACTGGCCCGCAGAGCCTTATGGTTGAAATCCTGGTCTGTGGATGTGTCGTCTAAGTCTAAGCTTTTGGCGATTCCTTACAAGGATAAGACCTTGTTAGGGCCAGGATTGACTGAAATTATTTCTGACATTACGGAAGGAAAGTGTCATTTCCTCCCTCAGGATAAGAGGAATAAGCAGAAGGGACGTCAGAGTAACTTTTGTTCCTTTCGAAACTTGTAAGGGTAAGCCTTCCTCTCCCTCTACCAAGCAGAAACAGTCCAAGCCATCCTGGAGACCCAACCAGTCTTGGAACAAGGGAAAGTAATCCAAGAAGCCCACTAATGACTCAGTCAGCATGAAGGGTCTGCCCCCGATCCGGGATCTGATCTTATGGGGGGAAGACTTTCCTTCTTCGCTCAGCCATGGGTTCGGGATGTTCAGGATCCCTGGGCGGTAGACATCGTGTCTCAGGGATACAAACTAGAGTTCAAGACCTTTCCTCCCAGGGGCAGGTTTCTGCTCTAAAGATTATCTGCAGACCAGATAAAAAGAGGGGCGTTCTTACACTGTGTTCGGGATCTTTCCAACCTGGGAGTGATAGTTCCTGTTCCAATGCAGGAACAGGGTCTTGGATTTTACTCCAATCTGTTTGTGGTTCAAAAAAAAGAAGGAAGTTTCAGACCAATTTTAGCTCTCAAAAGTCTAAACAAATTCCTCAGAGTACCGTCCTTCAAGATGGAAACTATTCGTTCCAGACTTCCCTCGGTTCAAGAGGGTCAATTTATGACAACGGTATATTTAAAGGACGCGTACCTGCATATTCCCATCCACAGGGATCATCACAAGTTTCTGAGGTTCGCATTTCTAGACAAACAATTCCAGTTTGTGGCTCTTCCATTCGGCCTTGCCACAGCTTCTGGCCTGGCCTCAGTTAGCTTCGGCCAGGTTTATCAGGTTCCAGTCAGACAACATAACTTCAGTGGCTTACATCAACCATCAGGGGTTAACTCGAAGTTCCTTGGCCATGACAGAGGTAGCCAAGATTATTCAGTGGGCGGAGACCCATGACTGCTGTCTATCTGTGATCCACATTCCAGGAGTGGACAATTGGGAAGCGAAATTTCTGAGCAGACAGACCTTTCACCCGGGGGAGTGGGAACTCCATCCGGAAGGGTTTTCCAGCTTGATTCTCAAATGGGGACAGTCGGAGCTGGATCTCATGGCATCTCGTCAGAATGCCAAGATCCCGAGGTACGGGTCGAGGTCAAGGGATCCTCAGGCTGTACTGATAGATTCTCTGGCAGTCCCTTGGAATTACAGTCTCGCATACCTATTTCCTCCGTTCACTCTCCTTCCTCGGGTCATTGCTCAAATAAAAGAAAAGAGAGCGTCGGTGGTCCTCATTGCACTGGCGTGGCCCAGCAGGATCTGGTATGCAGAGCTAGTGGAGATGTCATCTCTCCCTCCTTGGAGACTTCCACTTAGAAAAGACCTTCTACTTCAAGGGCCCTTCCTTCACCCAAACCTAGTTTCTCTGAAGCTGACTGCTTGGAGATTGAACGCTTAATTTTATCTAAGCATGGGTTATTGAGACCATGATTCAGGCTCGTAAGCCTGTTACCAAGAAGATTTACTATAAGATATGTCATAAATATTTGCATTGGTGTGAATCCAGAGGCTACTCTTGGATTAGAGTTCGGATTCCTAGAATTGTGTCTTTTCTCCAAGAGGGTTTAGAGAAGGGTTTATCGGCAAGTTCCTTAAAGGGTCAAATATCTGCCTTGTCTATTTTGTTACATAAACGTCTGGCGGATGTACCAGACGTGCAATCGTTCTGTCAGGCCTTGGTCAGAATCAGGCCTGTGTTTAAAGCGTTTACTCCTCCCTGGAGTCTTAACATTGTTCTTAAAGTTCTTCAGCAGGCTCCGTTTGAGCCTATTCATTCCTTAGATATTAAATTGTTATCTTGGAAGGTTTTGTTTCTTGTTGCTATTTCATCTGCTCGTAGAGTTTCAGAGCTCTCTGTATTAAGTTAGGGTTTCTTCCTAAAGTGGTTTCAGATCGGAACATTAATCAGGAGATTATTGTTCCCTCTTTATGTCCTAACCCTTCTTCTCATAAGGAACGTCTGCTGCACAACCTAGACGTGGTGCAAGCATTGAAATTCTATTTACAGGCAACTAAGGATTTTGCCAGTCTTCTGCTCTGTTTGTGGTTTTCTTTTTTAAGACACGATGAGTCCACGGATCATCTTAATTACTAATGGGATATTCACCTCCTGGTCAGCAGGAGGAGGCAAAGAGCACCACAGCAGAGCTGTTAAATAGCTCCTCCCCTCCCTCCCACTCCAGTCATTCTCTTTGCCTAAGTTAGTGATAGGAAGAGGTAAAGTGAGGTGTTAAAAAATAATAAACTCTTGATTGAAGAATCATTTCTAAGTAGTGCAAGATTGTGCTGCTTTGTTCTAGGGTGTAGCCGTAGTCCATATCACTCTCTTCAGTAGAGCTTTTGGTGGCTTTAGAGCAATGGGAACTGGTGGGACAAAATTCTCACTGTGCCTCCTATACATTTATGCTGCCCTAACCCTGATAGCCTAAGCAAGATTACTCAGGCTATATCCTTTTTCCACAGGGCTATGGAAGGGAGAGGACCTCCTAAACCTGCTAAGCTGCCCTGCTGTCGGGCAGAGTTCAAGGTAAGTACTGTTTTAGGTACATTGCCAGTGTTAGACGGCTAAGTCTGTGTTGACTATTGTGCTTCTCAGTACACCCAAACAGTTCCCAGCAGCTTCTCTGGTTTCTACTGAGGTGTGCACGGCTGAGCGTTATACAGTGTATGATACCGCGTTTTCAAGCGGAGAGAGTTTCTGGTATCACGCCCATGGGGGCTGAGCTATGTTTGGCGCAGGTTTGGATGGCGCACTTACTATTTACCTTCCGATATCGGAAAGGAAGCTTGGTAGCACAGTAGTTTCTGTTGTTCCTCATGTTGGACCGGACAGCGCCGCTGCTGCGTTCCGGATCTGTTTTGAATATAAATAAGAACCAATATCTTTATTGCTTGTAACTTTTTAGAAATAAAGTTTAGGGTTTTATCTGTTTTCACAGACAGATGGACACCTCAGCAATGGTTAGGCTGAGGTGTAGATAGGTTCTGATATAGTTATGCACTATCTTATCCTTTTGCTGCTCTTTTTAAGTTTTAAAGAGACAGTAACGTTTTTTTATGGTTAACTTTTATTACAAAATGTAACATGTTTATTGGTTTAATTCATCCTTTGTGACTTAGGATGGATCTAGAGCACACAAAAAATAAAGTTACTTTTAAGAGACAGTAACGTTTTTTTATGTGTCAATTTTTTATTAAAAATGTATTTTTATTTTTCTGAACCTACTCCTAAGGTGATTGCTGTCTAGGAGTCTGTTGGCAATGGTCAATCTATGCCACAAACTTTTCCTATAGTGTCCCTCTAAACTTTATGGCCACATGCAGTGCTCTGCGCTACCTTTCACACTCCACCCGGAGTTGCTCTGCATTTCATGCATTATATGTTTTTCCCACGAGGTAGAAAACATTACTAGAGGAATTATTTTCAATCATTCAGAAAATTGATTGATTCAGTAGTTACTATTCCGAATGGTTCTTCCCTGTTACCTGAAAGAGGAAGATACTTCGGGATTATCTGAGAGAGAATTCTCAAATTCAGATGGAACATTATTTTATTTGATCCTGAGGTTGTTTTTTCTTTGTTTTTAGCTTGAACACCTCCATTTGTTACTTTAGGCGGTTTTAGCTACCCTGGGCGACTCTGACACTACTGGTGTAATCGTTCCTAGTGCGTCCAGCAAGTTATAAGGAATGGAAATTGCATTCTCTATATTTTAAGAGATGTTTCCCATAGCCGACTCAGCTATGGAGGCTGGGCAATCATTCCCTAGGGTGGAAGGAGTAGTTTCCAGCTTAGCTAAGAGAACTACTATACCCTTAGACGATAGTTGAGTTTTTCAAAGGTCCTATGGACAAAAATTAGATAGAGGATGTACACTAGGGCTTACAATGGCAACCAGCTGTGTACTTTGCTACCGTCACTAGTGTGATAGAATATTGATTTGATGCGTTGTCTTATACTACTAAGTCAGGAACTCCCCTGGATAAAACCCAGGATAGGATGAACAGCTTTCAAATTGGCTAATTCCTTTCTTTCAAAATTTTCCCTTCAAGTTATCAAACTGGGAACATAGTTTTCTAGGTTCCAGCTCACAGGGCCTTGTGGTTAGAGCCTTGTTCTATGGATGTACGCTCTAAGTCTAAGCTTTTAGTGTTTCTTTATGAGGGGAAGACCTTGTTGGGACCTGGCTTGACGAAAGTAATCTCTGTTGAAATTTAAAGAATTTCAATAAAAAAAAAAAAAAATAGCCTACTGTTGAATCAAAGACAGCATAAAGGACATACCCCCGATCCGGGATCGGATCTGGTAGGGGGCAGACTTTTCGTCTTGGCTCAGGCTTGGGTTCGAGATGTTCAGGTTCCCTGGGCAATAGAAAATAGGTCCCAGGGATACAGGTTGGAGTTCAAAGGTTTTTCTCCCAGAGGCAGGTTTCTGCTTTCAAGATTATCTGTAGACCAGACAAAAAGAGAGGTGTTCTTGCTCTGTGTAAGAGACCTCACCGATCTGGGAGCATAGTTCCTGTTCCGATTCAGGAACGGGATCTGGGATTTTATTCCATTCTGTTCGTGGTTCCCAATCAAGGAGGGAATCTTCAGGCCTATTTTAGATCTCAAGAGACTAAACAAATGAGATCCTTCAAGATGGGAACTATTCGTTCCATTCTCTTTTTGATCCAAGAGGGTCAATTTATGACAACTGTGGTTTTAAAGGATGCGTACTTGCATGTTCCCATTCATAGGGATCATCACAAGTTTCTAGGGTTTGCCTTTCTAGACCTTCGGTCTTGCTATAGATCCCAGATTTTTCTCTAAGGTTCTGGGTTCACTGTTGGAGGTGCTTCGGTTGCGGGGTATTGCAGTGGCACCCTATCTGGATGACATCCTAGTCCAGGCGCCATTTTTTCACCCAAGCAAGATCCCACACGGAAATGTTGTTATCCTTCCTGCGATCTCGGATCGATTGTAAATTTGGAAAAGAGTTCCCTAGTCCCGAGTACAAGGGTAACTTTTATGGGAACCATATTAGGTTCTCTATCACTGAAGATTTTTCTGACAGAAGTCAGGAAGTCAAAGATCTTCGATACTTGTCTAGATCTTCAGTCCGCTCCTCATCCATCAAGTGGCTCAGTGCATGGAGTTAATCAGACTGATGGTGAACGGCAGGACATCATCCTGTTATTCGGTTCCATCTCAGACCTCTGCAGTTAAGCATGCTCAGGCATTGGATTGAATTTATTCAGATTTGTCTCCTCGAATGCTTCTAGAACAGGAGACAAGGGATTCTCTTCAATGGTGGTTGTCTCTGGATCATTTCTCTCAGGGAACCTGCTTTCACAGACTACCTTGGGTGATTGTGATAACAGAAGCCAGCCTTCTAGGGTGGGGTCTGGGGCTCCTTAAGGGCTCAGGGGGTTTGGACTCAGCCAGAGTCTGTTCTTCCTGTAAAAATTCTGGAGCTGTGAGCGATCTACAATGTTCTCCTAGCCTGGCCTCAGTTTGCTTCGGTCCAGTTTATCAGGTTCCAGTCGGACAAATAACGTCAGTGGTTTACAACAATCATCAGGAAGGAACGAGGAGTTCATTAGTGATGGCAGAGGTCTGACTTCAGTGGGCGGAGGTCCATTCTTGCTGCCTGTTGGCAATCCACATCCCAGGGGTGGACAACTGGGAGACGGATTTCCTGAGCAGGCAGTCCTTCATCCGGGGGAGTGGGAACTCCATCCGGTACTGTTCTCCAGCGTTTTCCCCCGTTTACTTTTCTTGCTCGGATCACGCAGGAGAGGACATCGGTGATCCTCATAGCACCGGCTTAGCCTCACAGGGTTTGGTATGCAGATCTGGTGGCCATGCCATCTTTACCGCCTCTGAAGACTCCTTGGAGATTGGACGGTTAATTTATCCAAGCAGGGTTTTTTTTCTTCATTGAAGACCATGTTTCAGGCTCATAAACCTGTCACTAGAAACATTTATCATAAGATATGGCGTAGATATTTCTATTGGTGTGAATCTATGGGCTACTCAAAGGAGTAGAGTTAGGATTCCTAGACCTTTATCCTTTCTCCAAGAGGGTTTGGAGAATGGTTTATCGTCAACTTCCCTAAAGGGTCAAATCTCTGTTTTTATCTATTTCGTTAATCAAACGTCTGGCAGATGTCCCAGATGTACAATCATTGGGTCAGGCCATGGTCAGGATCAGGCCTGTGTTCAAACCAGTTTCTCTTCCATGGAGTCTGAATTTGGTTCTCTGAGTTCTTCAGGGGACTCCGTTTGAGCCTATGCATTCCTTATATATTGCGTTATCTTGGGAAGTTTTATTTCTTGTTGCTATTTCTTCTGCCGGGAGAGTGTCAGACCTTTTGGTTTCCTTATCCTCCTTTCCATCCGTATAAGATAGTTTTTTGGTACTAAATGTGGATTTCTTCCTAAAGTTGTTTCTGATTGGAACATTAATCAGGAGATTGTTGTTCCTTCCTTGTGTCCTAATCCTTCTTCCCAGAAGGAAGGAATTCTGCACAATTTGGACGTGGTCCGTGCGTTAAAGTTTTATCTGCAGGCGACTAAGGACTTTTTTTCAGTCTTCTTTGTTTGTGGTTTTCTCAGGAAGGCCTAAGGGACGGAGAGCTTCGGCTACTTCTCTCTTTTTTTGGCTGAAGAGTATCCTATGTTTTTCATATGAGACTGCTGGACAGCAGCTTCCAGAGAGAGTTACGGCTCATTCCACAAGGGCTGTTGCTTCCTCATGGGCGTTCAAAGGTGAGGCTTCTGTGGAACAAATTTGCAAGGCTGCAACTTTGTTTTCTCTTTACTCTTTTTCAAAGTTTTTCAAATTTGTCTCGGCTGTGGCCGCTTTTGGAAGAAAGGTTTTTCAAGCAGTGGTGCCTTCCGTTTAAGTTCCCTGTCTTGTCCCTCCCGTATCATCTGTGTACTCTAGCTTGGGTATTGAATCCCATTAGTAATTAAGATTATCCGTGGACTCATCGTGTCTTAAAAAAGAAAAGAAAATGTATGCTTACCTGATAAATGTATTTATTTTTTGACACGATGAGTCCACGGCCCACCCTGTTCTTTTTAGACAGGTTGTGGGTTATTGTAAACTTCAGACACACCTGCACCTTGGCTTTTCCTTTCTCTTCCTAAATTCGGTCGAATGACTGGAGTGGGAGGGGAGGGGCTATTTAACAGCTCTGCCTTGGTGCTCTTTGCCTCCTCCTGCTGACCAGGAAGTGAATATTCCATTAGTAATTAAGATGATCCGTGGACTCATCGTGTCAAAAAGAAATTTATCAGGTAAGCATAAATTTTCTTTTCTCTGGGAAACGTAAGGGGCAGAAAGCTACGGCTACTTCTCTTTCTTTGTGGCGGAAGAGTATCGTTCGCTTGGCCTATGAAACTGCTGGACAGCAGTCTCCTGAGAGAGTTACGGCTCATTCTACGAGGGCTGTTTCCTCTTCTTGGGCATTCAAAAATGAAGCTTCTGTGGAACAGATTTGCAAGGCTGCAACTTGGTCCTCTCTTCACACTTTGTCAAAAAATACTTTTGCCTCGGCTGAGGCTTCTTTTGGGAGAAAGGTTCTTCAAGCAGTGGTGCCTTCTTTTTAGGTTCCCTCCCTTATCCCTCCCTTATCATTTTTGTCATCTAGCTTGGGTATTGATTCCCAATAGTAATTAGATGATCTGTGGACTCGCCGTGTCATTAGAAAGAAAATGACACAGTAAGTCCAAGGCCCGCCCTGTTTTTTTAAGACAGGTCTTTTTGTTATGTTATAAACCTCAGGCACCTCTGCACCTTGTTGCTTTCTTTCTCTCCTTTTGCTTCGGTCGAATGACTGGGGTTGGAGGGAGGAGAGGTGATATTTAACAGCTTTGCTGTGGTGCTCTTTGCCGCCTCCTGCTGGGCAGTAGTGATATTCCCAATAGTAATTAGATGATCCGTGGACTCACTGTGTCAAGAAAAAAATAAATTCATCAGGTAAGCATAAATTTTGTTTTTGTTCTTCTAGTAGGCAGCCTACATGGATTTTTCTAACTACCAGACCGACTTATATGCAAGACATGTTTCCACTGCATGCATGATTTGCTTGTATTTGCTTCTAGTAAGTAGTTTTTAAATGTTCTATTCCATTTCATAGACTGAGCCAGACACAGGATATCCTCATTTTCCGTCTTCTGCATCTTCGGTAGTATACATTTTCTACTAGAAGAGTAATGTTAGGATTATAAGTAAAAGATAACAAATATTCCTTCCTCGGTTAGGGACATACAGTATTCAAATTTTTATATTGCGGACGGACCACATTAATATCATGGGTGGGTTGTACAGTCCTGATTGATTGAATAGGAGCAAAAAGATATGGTCTAATGTTTCGTGCCACTAGCATTGTTCTGTTGCCAAGCAGCAACATTTTGCATGCTGCAAAATCCAAGTAGCTGCAGAGAGGAAGTATGGATTAGAAACAAGTGACAAGCATATAAAGTTGTGATTAGATCTGCAATGCATACTAAATATGTACATTTATCTATGCAAACTACTTCAGCATTAAGTAGAAACCCACATTTCTCCAACATAGGTGTGTCCGGTCCACGGCGTCATCCTTACTTGTGGGATATTCTCCTCCCCAACAGGAAATGGCAAAGAGCCCAGCAAAGCTGGTCACATGATCCCTCCTAGGCTCCGCCTACCCCAGTCATTCTCTTTGCCGTTGTACAGGCAACATCTCCACGGAGATGGCTTAGAGTTTTTTAGTGTTTAACTGTAGTTTTTATTATTCAATCAAGAGTTTGTTATTTTAAAATAGTGCTGGTATGTACTATTTACTCAGAAACAGAAAAGAGATGAAGATTTCTGTTTGTATGAGGAAAATGATTTTAGCACCGTAACTAAAATCCATGGCTGTTCCACACAGGACTGTTGAGAGCAATTAACTTCAGTTGGGGGAACAGTGTGCAGTCTCTTACTGCTTGAGGTATGACACATTCTAACAAGACGATGTAATGCTGGAAGCTGTCATTTTCCCTATGGGATCCGGTAAGCCATGTTTATTAAGATAGTAAATAAGGGCTTCACAAGGGCTTATTAAGACTGTAGACTTTTTCTGGGCTAAATCGATTCATTATTAACACATATTTAGCCTTGAGGAATCATTTATTCTGGGTATTTTGATATGATTATATCGGCAGGCACTGTTTTTGACACCTTATTCTTTAGGGGCTTTCCCTAATCATAGTCAGAGCCTCATTTTCGCGCCGGTATGGCGCACTTGTTTTTGAGGACAGCATGGCATGCAGCTGCATGTGTGTGGAGCTCTGATACACAGAAAAGTCTTTCTGAAGGCATCATTTGGTATCGTATTCCCCTTTGGGCTTGGTTGGGTCTCAGCAAAGCAGATTCCAGGGACTGCAAAGGGGTTAAATATAAAAACGGCTCCGGTTCCGTTATTTTAAGGGTTAAAGCTTCCAAATTTGGTGTGCAATACTTTTAAGGCTTTAAGACACTGTGGTGAAATTTTGGTGAATTTTGAACAATTCCTTCATACTTTTTCGCAATTGCAGTAATAAAGTGTGTTTAGTTTAAAATTTAAAGTGACAGTAACGGTTTTATTTTAAAACGTTTTTTGTGCTTTGTTATCAAGTTTATGCCTGTTTACAATGTCTGAACTACCAGATAGATTGTGTTCTGACTGTGGGGAAACCAAGGTTCCTTCTCATTTAACTATATGTATTTTATGTCATAAAAAAATTTAGTAAAAATGATGCCCAAGATGATTCCTCAAGTGAGGGGAGTAAGCATGGTACTGCATCATCCCCTCCTTCGTCTACACCAGTCTTGCCCATACAGGAGGCCCCTAGTACATCTAGTGCGCCAATACTCCTTACTATGCAACATTTAACGGCTGTAATGGATAATTCTATCAAAAACATTTTAGCCAATATGCCCACTTATCAGTGAAAGCGCGACTGCTCTGTTTTAGAAAATTCTGTAGAGCATGAGAACGCTGATGATATGGTTTCTGAAGGGCCCCTACACCAGTCTGAGGGGGCCAGGGAGGTTTTGTCTGAGGGAGAAATTTCAGATTCAGGAAACATTTCTCAATAAGCTGAACCTGATGTGATTACTTTTAAATTTAAGTTGGAACATCTCCGCGCTCTGCTTAAGGAGGTGTTATCCAATTTGGATGATTGTGATTATCTGGTCATTCCAGAACCACTATGTAAAATGGAAAAGTTCTTAGAGGCCCCGGGGCCCCCCGAAGCTTTTCCTATATCCAAGCGGGTGGCGTACATTGTTAGTAAAGAATGGGACAGGCCCGGTATACCTTTAGTACCTCCCCCCATATTTATAAAATTGTTTTCCTATAGTCGACCCCAGAAAGGACTGATGGCAGACAGTCCCCAAGGTCGAGGGGGCGGTTTCTACTCTACACAAGCGCGCCACTATACCCATAGAAGATAGTTGTGCTTTCCAAGTTCCTATGGATAAAAAATTAGAAGGTCTGCTAAAGATGTTTGTTCAGCAAGGTTCCCTTCTACAACCAATTGCATGCATTGTCCCTGTCACTGCAGCCGCGTGTTTCTAGTTTGATGAGCTAGGAAAGGCGATTATTAGTAATTCTTCTTCTTATGAGGAGATTATGGACAGAATTCGTGCTCTTAAATTGGATAATTCTTTCACCCTAGACGCCACCTTGCAATAGGCTAGGTTAGCGGCGAAAAAATTCTGGGTTTGCTATTGTGGCGCAGAGCGCTTTGGTTAAAATCTTGGGCAGCGGATGCGTCTTCCAAGAACAAATTGCTTGACATTCCTTTCAAGGGGAAAACACTCTTTGGCCCTGACTTGAAAGAGATTTTCTCTGATATCACTGGGGGCAAGGGCCACGCCCTTCCTCAGGATAGGTCTTTTCAAGACCAAAAATAAACCTAAGTTTCGTCCCTTTCGCAGAAACGGATCAGCCCCAAGGGCTATGTCCTTTAAGCAGGAAGGTAATACTTCTCAAGCCAATCCAGCCTGGAGACCTATGCAAGGCTGGAACAAAAGAGAGCAGGCCAGGAAACCTGCCACTGCTACCAGGACAGCATGAAATGCGGGCCCCCGATCCGGGATCGGATCTGGTGGGGGGCAGACTCTCTCTCTTCGCTCAGGCTGGGGCAAGAGATGTTCTGGATCCTTGGGCGCTAGAAATAGTCTCCCAAGGTTATTCTCTGGAGTTCAAGGGGCTTCCTCCAAGGGGGAGGTTCCACAGGTCTCAGTTGTCTTCAGATCACATAAGAAGACAGGCATTCTTACATTGGGTAGAAGACCTGCTAAAAATGGGAGTGATTCATCCTGTTCCATTAGGAGAACAAGGGATGGGGTCCTACTCCAATCTGTTCATAGTTCCCAAAAAAGAGGGAACGTTCAGACCAATCTTAGATCTCAAGATCTTGAACAAGTTTCTCAAGGTTCCATCGTTCAAGATGGAAACCATTCGAACACTCCTTCCTTTCATCCAGGAAGGTCAATTCATGACCAAGGTGGATTTCAAGGATGCGTATCTACATATTCCTATCCACAAGGAACATCATTGGTTCCTAAGGTTTGAATTCCTGGACAAGCATTTCCAGTTCGTGGCGTTTTCTTTCGGATTAGCCACTGCTCCTAGGATTTTCTCATAGGTACTAGGGTCCCTTCTGGCGGTGCTAAGACCAAGGGGCATTGCTGTAGTACCTTACTTGGACGACATTCTGATTCTAGCGTCGTCCCTTCCTCAAGTAAAGGCTCACACGGACATTGTCCTGGCCTTTCTCAGATCTCACGGATGGAAAGTGAACGTGGAAAAGAGTTCTCTATCTCCGTCAACGAGGGTTCCCTTCTTGGGAACTATAATAGACTCCTTAGAAATGAGGATTTTTCTGACAGAAGCCAGAAAAACAAAACTTCTAGACTCTTGTCGGATACTTCATTCCGTTCCTCTTCCTTCCATAGCGCAGTGCATGGAAGTGATAGGTTTGATGGTTGCGGCAATGGACATAGTTCCTTTTGTGCGCATTCATCTAAGACCATTACAACTGTTCATGCTCAGTCAGTGGAATGGGGACTATTCAGACTTGTCTCCGAAGATACAAGTAAATCAGAGGACCAGAGACTCATTCCGTTGGTGGCTGTCCCTGGACAACCTGTCACAAGGGATGACCTTCCGCAGACCAGAGTGGGTCCTGGTCACGACCGACGCCAGTCTGATGGGCTGGGGCGCGGTCTGGGGATCCCTGAAAGCTCAGGGTCTTTGGTCTCGGGTAGAATCTCTTCTACCGATAAATATTCTGGAACTGAGAGCGATATTCAATGCTCTCAAAGCTTGGCCTCAGCTAGCGAGGGCCAAGTTCATACATCAACCATCAGGGGGGAACAAGGAGTTCCCTAGCGATGGAAGAAGTGACCAAAATCATTCTATGGGCGGAGTCTCACTCCTGCCACCTGTCTGCTATCCACATCCCAGGAGTGGAAAATTGGGAAGCGGATTTTCTGAGTCGTCAGACATTGCATCCGGGGGAGTGGGAACTCCATCCGGAAATCTTTGCCCAAGTCACTCAACCGTGGGGCATTCCAGACATGGATCTGATGGCCTCTCGTCAGAACTTCAGAGTTCCTTACTACGGGTACAGATCCAGGGATCCCAAGGCGGCTCTAGTGGATGCACTAGTAGCACCTTGGACCTTCAAACTAGCTTATGTGTTCCCGCCGTTTCCTCTCATCCCCAGGCTGGTAGCCAGGATCAATCAGGAGAGGGCGTCGGTGATTTTGATAGCTCCTGCGTGGCCACGCAGGACTTGGTATGCAGATCTGGTGAATATGTCATCGGCTCCACCATGGAAGCTACCTTTGAGACGAGACCTTCTTGTTCTAGGTCCGTTCGACCCACTCCAGCTGACTGCTTGGAGATTGAACGCTTGATCTTATCAAAGCGAGGGTTCTCAGATTCTGTTATTAATACTCTTGTTCAGGCCTGAAAGCCTGTAACCAGAAAAATTACCACATAATTTGGTATATCTGTTGGTGTGAATCTGCAGGATTCCCTTGGGACAAGGTTAAGATTCCTAAGAGTCTATCCTTCCTTCGAGAAGGATTGGAAAAAGGATTATCTGCAAGTTCCTTGATGGGACAGATTTCTGCCTTGTCTGTGTTACTTCACAAAAAGCTGGCAGCTGTGCCAGATGTTCTAGCCTTTGTTCAGGCTCTGGTTAGAATCAAGCCTGTTTACAAAATTTTGACTCCTCCTTGGAGTCTCAACCTAGTTCTTTCAGTTCTTTAGGGGGTTCCGTTTGAACCCTTACATTCCGTTGATATTAAGTTATTATCTTGGAAAGTTTTGTTTTTGGTTGCAATTTCTTCTGCTAGAAGAGTTTCAGAATTATCTGCTCTGCAGTGTTCTTCTCCTTATCTGGTGTTCCATGCAGATAAGGTGGTTTTGCGTACTAAACCTGGTTTTCTTCCAAAAGTTGTTTCTAACAAAAACATTAACCAGGAGATAGTTGTGCCTTCTTTGTGTCCTAATCCAGTTTCAAAGAAGGAACGTTTGTTGCACAACTTGGATGTAGTTCGTGCTCTCAAATTTTACTTAGCAGCTACTAAGGTTTTCAGACAAACTTTGTCTTTGTTTGTTGTTTATTCTGGTAAACGGAGAGGTCAAAAAGCAACTTCTACCTCTCTCTCCTTCTGGATTAAAAGCATTATCCGATTGGCTTATGAGACTGCCGGACGGCAGCCTCCTGAAAGAATCACAGCTCACTCCACTAGGGCTGTGGCTTCCACATGGGCCTTCAAGAACGAGGCTTCTGTTGATCAGATATGTAAGGCAGTGACTTGGTCTTCACTGCACACTTTTTCTAAATTTTACAAATTTGATACTTTTGCTTCTTCTGAGGCTATTTTTGGGAGAAAGGTTTTGCAAGCCGTGGTGCCTTCCATTTAGGTGACCTGATTTGCTCCCTCCCTTCATCCGTGTCCTAAAGCTTTGGTATTGGTTCCCACAAGTAAGGATGACGCCGTGGACCGGACACACCTATGTTGGAGAAAACAGAATTTATGTTTACCTGATAAATTACTTTCTCCAACGGTGTGTCCGGTCCACGGCCCGCCCTGGTTTTTTTAATCAGGTCTGATAATTTATTTTCTTTAACTACAGTCACCACGGTAACATATGGTTTCTCCTATGCAAATATTCCTCCTTAACGTCGGTCGAATGACTGGGGTAGGCGGAGCCTAGGAGGGATCATGTGACCAGCTTTGCTGGGCTCTTTGCCATTTCCTGTTGGGGAGGAGAATATCCCACAAGTAAGGATGACGCCGTGGACCGGACACACCGTTGGAGAAAGTAATTTATCAGGTAAACATAAATTCTGTTTTTTTTTCATAATTTGGATAGAGCAAACAATTTTAAACAACTTTCCAATTTTTTTCCTATAGAAGAGTAGAGAAGGCGCCACATAGCTTAACACTGTGAGGATATATGAAATATATAACAAGGGTATACAATTTGTGCAATACAGGCAAGCCGGATCCAGAGTATAAAGTGTGCATAATCATGCATTTCCTGCTATTGCAAATAGTCCAAGAATTAGGAACTACTCACACTATAGAACCTGATGGTATAGTACAATTTTCTTCTACTAGATACGACGAGTCCACGGATTCATCCTTGTGGGATATTATCCTCCTGCTAACAGGAAGTGGCAAAGAGCACCACAGCAGAGCTGTATATATAGCTCCTCCCTTCTCTCCACCCCTAGTCATTCTCTTTGCCTATACTAGTAATAGGAAGAGGTAAAGTGAAAGAGGTGTTAATATGATAGTTTTTATTTTCTTCAAGCAAGACTTTTTTATTTTAAATGGTACCGGTGGGTGCTATTTTTCCTCAGGCAGAAGATGGAAGAAGATTTCTGCCTGGAGGTTGATGATCTTAGCAGTTGTCACTAAGATCCAGAGGAGTTCCCACAGAATGGCTGAGGAGTACTTGAGAAGCTTCAGTGTGGGGAACGTTTTTCATGCTACAAGCATTGAGGTATGTGCAGTCTTTTATTTCTGGAGAGACTGTGGTATTTCAGAACTGGCTGACATAGTTCCCATGAGGGAAGGGGTAAGCAGTAATCCTACATATATGAAGGGGTATCACTGGGACTTGTATATTGTTGTGTATGGGCTAAAATGCAGCAAAGGAATGGCAGCATGCTTGACACTGGCAGCATAACGTTTTTATGATTAAACGTTTTATGTTCAATCGTACTGGAGGGTTTCACATGGCTTATATGTTTTATTGGGGATACAAAAAACCCACATGGCTAGTTCCTATACCGCTTTACAGCGGGTTTGTTAGGCAGACAGACATCGCATAATGATGGGCGGGGCCTAATTTTCGCGCTTCAGATGCGCAGTTGATTTTCATATGAAGGCAGCAAGCTCCAGCTCCGGTGGGCCCAAACTGAAGACATAGCCTAACGAAGTTATAGTGAGATTTATCAGACCCCTGAGGGCAGGTAGGCGCCACAGCAGAGCTGTGGCGAGGTGCAGGGGGTTGCTAATCTATTTTGTATAACGTTTTTGGGTAACGTTTTTCCCATAGAGGGTTAATTTGTTCCTTGTGGTGCAATCTTAAGTTACAAGATTAGACACATATATGCTAAAATTGTGCGAGTTATAACATTTTAAAGCAGATTTGGAAAAATTGTGCGCTTTATTTCTTAAAGGCGCAGTACCGTTTTTCAAATTGTTGTTTTTTTCATTAAATAAAGTGTTTTCAAGACTTTTTGTGGTTATTACTAGCCTGTTCAACATGTCTGACATTGAGGAAAGTCAATGCTCTATGTGTTTAGAAGCCATTGTGGAACCCCCACTTACATTGTGTCCCTCATGTACTGAAAGGGCCTTACATTGCAAAGAACATATTTTAAGTGATAAAAGTATGTCTAAGGATGATTCTCAGTCTGAAGAGAATCAGGTTATGCCATCCAATTCTCCCCAAGTGTCACAACCTTTAACGCCCACTCAAGTGACCCCAAGTACTTCTAGTGCGTCTAATTCTTTTAAGGCTGTGACACACTGCAAGCGGAGGGACGCGCAGCGTGTAGATGCAGCTGTTCGCGCTCAGTGTGTTTTGCCTTTTCATCTCTGAGCACTCTGCTGCGTCAGGTCGCGTAGCTGAGCGCTCAGAGATGAAATATTTGATCTTCAGAAGCGATGCGACGCAGAGCGAAGCAGCTGCTTCGCCTCGCGCCGCATCGCTTGCAGTGTGTCACAGCATTTACTCTGCAAGATATGGCTGCAGTTATGTCTACTACCCTTAAAGAGGTATTATCTAAACTGACAGGTTTACAGGGTAAGCGCAGTAGGTCCGGTATTAGAGTAAATGCTGAGCCCTCTGATGCTTTATTGGCTATTTCCGATGTACCCTCACAGTGTTCTGAGTTGGGGTTAGGGGAATTGCTGTCTGAGGGAGAGCTTTCAGATTCAGGAAATGTGTTCCCTCAAATAGACTCGGACGTGACGGCCTTTAAATTTAAGCTTGAACACCTCCGCCTGTTACTCTGGGAGGTTTTAGCGACTCTGGATGATTGTGACCCTATTGTAATACCACCAGAGAAATTGTGTAAGATGGATAAATATCTAGAGGTTCCTACTTACACTAATGTTTTTCCAGTCCCTAAAAGAATTTCGGACATTGTTACTAAGGAATGGGATAGACCAGGCATTCCGTTCTGTCCCCCTCCTACTTTTAAGAAAATGTTTCCCATATCTGACACCATTCGGGATTCCTGGCAAACGGTCCCTAAGGTGGAGGGAGCTATTTCTACTCTAGCTAAGCGTACAACTATACCTATTGAGGACAGTTGTGCTTTCAAAGATCCTGTGGATAAAAAATTAGAGGGTCTTTTAAAGAAATTGTTTATTCATCAGGGTTTTCTTCTACAACCTATAGCGTGCATTGTTCCAGTTACTACTGCAGCAGGTTTTTGGTTCGATGCTCTAGAGGAGTCTCTTAAGGTTGAGACCCCATTAGATGATATTTTGGATAGAATTAAGGCTCTCAAACTAGCTAATTCTTTTATTACCGATGCCGCTTTTCAAATGGCTAAATTAGCGGCAAAAAATACAGGTTTTGCCATTTTAGCGCGTAGAGCGTTATGGCTTAAGTCTTGGTCTGCTGATGTGTCATCAAAATCTAAACTTTTAGCTATTCCTTTTAAAGGTAAGACCCTATTCGGGCCTGAACTAAAGGAAATCATTTCCGACATTACTGGAGGTAAAGGTCATGCCCTTCCTCAGGACAAGACTGTTAAGATGAGGGCTAAACAAAATCATTTTCGTTCCTTCCGAAACTTTAAAGGTGGACCCTCTGTTTCCTCCTCCGCCACAAAGCAGGAGGGGAATTTTGCACTATCCAAGTCAGTCTGGAGACCTAACCAGACTTGGAATAAAGGTAAACAAGTTAAGAAGCCCGCTGCTGCTACCAAGACAGCATGAAGGGGCAGCCCCCGATCCGGGACCGGATTTAGTAGGGGGCAGACTTTCTCTCTTTGCTCAGGCTTGGGCAAGGGATGTTCAGGATCCCTGGGCATTAGAAATTGTGACCCAGCGGTATCGGCTAGAATTCAAGGATTTTCTCCCAAGAGGGAGATTTCATCTTTCACGTTTGTCTGTAGACCAGACAAAAAGAGAGGCATTCTTACGCTGTGTAAAAGACCTCTATACCATGGGTGTAATTTGTCCTGTTCCAAAACTAGAACAGGGGCAGGGGTTTTACTCAAATCTGTTTGTGGTTCCCAAAAAAGAGGGAACTTTCAGACCAATTTTAGATCTCAAAGGTCTAAACAAATTTCACAGAGTCCCATCGTTCAAGATGGAGACCATACGAACAATTTTGCCAATGATCCAGGAGGGTCAATATATGACTACCGTGGACTTGAAGGATGCGTATCTTCACATTCCCATCCACAAGGATCATCATCAGTTTCTCAGGTTTGCCTTTCTGGACAAACACTATCAGTTTGTGGCCCTTCCTTTCGGGTTGGCCACAGCTCCCAGAATCTTCACAAAGGTGCTAGGGTCCCTTCTGGTGGTTCTAAGGCCGCGGGGCATAGCAGTGGCGCCCTATCTGGATGATATTTTGATTCAGGCGTCAACTTACCATCTAACCAAATCTCACACGGACATTGTGTTGGCTTTTCTAAGAACTCACGGTTGGAAAGTGAATATAGAAAAGAGTTCACTAGTTCCACTAACAAGAGTTCCATTCTTGGGAACTCTGATAGACTCGGTAGACATGAAAATATTTCTGACGGAGGTCAGAAAGTCAAAGATTCTAAATACTTGCCGAGCACTTCAGTCCCTTCTTCGGCCATCAGTGGCTCAGTGTATGGAGGTCATTGGATTAATGGTAGCGGCAATGGACATCGTTCCGTTGGCACGCTTTCATCTCAGGCCACTGCAGCTTTGCATGTTCAGACAGTGGAATGGGGATTATGCGAATTTATATCCTCAGCTAAATCTTGATCAAGAGACCAGAGACTCTCTTCCATGGTGGTTGTCACAGGATCATCTGTCCCAGGGTCTGTGCTTCCGCAGACCAGCATGGGTTATAGTGACGACGGATGCCAGCCTCTTGGGCTGGGTTGCAGTCTGGAATTCCCTGAAGGCTCAGCGTGTTTGGACTCAGGAGGAGTCTCTTCTACCAATCAATATTCTGGAACTGAGAGCAATATTCAACGCGCTTCAGGCGTGGCCTCAGTTGGCTTTGGCCAAATTCATAAGATTCCAGTCAGACAATATCATGACTGTAGCGTACATCAATCATCAAAGGGGAACAAAGAGTTCTCTAGCGATGATAGAGGTTTTAAAGATAATCCGATGGACAGAGACTCACTCTTGCCACCTATCAGCAATCTATATCCCAGGAGTAGAGAACTGGGAAGCGGATTTTCTAAGTCGTCAGACTTTTCATCCGGGGGAGTGGGAGCTCCATCCGGAGGTGTTTGCGGCATTGATTCATCAATGGGGCACACCGGAATTGGATCTGATGGCATATCGTCAGAATGCCAAACTTCCTCGTTACGGGTCCAGGTCAAGGGATCCCCAAGCTGTACTGATAGATGCTCTAGCAGTACCTTGGTCGTTCAACCTGGCTTATGTGTTTCCTCCATTTCCTCTCCTACCTCGTCTGATTGCAAGAATCAAACAGGAGAGAGCTTCAGTAATCCTGATAGCGCCTGCGTGGCCACACAGGACTTGGTATGCAGATCTAGTGGACATGTCATCTCTGCCACCGTGGAAACTGCCATTGAGACAGGACCTTCTCATCCAAGGTCCGTTCCAACATCCAAATCTAAATTCTCTGCAGCTGACTGCCTGCAGATTGAACGCTTGATTTCTGAGTCGGTCATTGATACTTTGATTCAGGCTCGAAAGCCTGTTACTAGAAAAATTTACCATAAGATATGACGTAAATATCTTTATTGGTGCGAATCCAAATGCTACTCATGGAGTAGGGTTAGGATTCCTAGGATTTTGTCCTTTCTCCAAGAAGGATTGGAGAAGGGATTATCAGCTAGTTCCTTAAAGGGATACATTTCTGCTTTGCCAATTTTACTACACAAGCGTCTGGCGGATGTCCCAGACATTCAGTCTTTTTGTCAGGCTTTAATCAGAATCAAGCCTGTTTTCAAACCTATTGCTCCGCCATGGAGCTTGAATTTAGTTCTCAATGTTCTTCAAGGGGTTCCGTTTGAACCCATGCATTCCATGGATATTAAGCTTTTATCTTGGAAAGTTTTGTTCTTAGTTGCTATCTCTTCTGCTCGAAGGGTTTCTGAGCTTTCTGTGTTACAATGTGATTCGCCTTATCTTATATTCCATTCTGATAAGGTGGCTTTGCGTACTAAACCTGGATTCCTTCCTAAGGTTGTTTCAAATAGGAATATTAATCAGGAAATTGTTGTTCCTTCCTTGTGTCCTAATCCTTTGTCTAAGAAGGAACGTCTGTTACATAACTTGGACGTGGTTCGTGCCTTGAAGTTTTATTTACAAGCGACCAAGGATTTCCGTCAAACATCTTCTCTATTCATTGTTTATTCTGGAAAGCGTAGGGGTCAAAAAGCTACTGCTACCTCTCTTTCTTTTTGACTGAAAAGCATCATCCGCTTGGCATACGAGACTGCTGGACAGCAGCCTCCTGAAAAAATTACGGCTCATTCTACTAGAGCGGTGGCTTCCACATGGGCTTCTGTTGAACAGATTTGTAAGGCTGCGACTTGGTCCTCCCTTCATACCTTTTCCATATTTTCCAAATTTGATACTTTTGCTTCTTCGGAGGCTATTTTTGGGAGAAAAGTTCTTCAAGCAGTGGTGTCTTCCGTTTAGGTATCTGTCTTGTCCCTCCCGTTCATCCGTGTCCTGTTGCTTTGGTATTGTATCCCACAAATAAGGATGAATCCGTGGACTTGTCGTATATAGTAGAAGAAAAGGAAATGTATGCTTACCTGATAAATTGATTTCTTCTACAATACGACAAGTCCACGGCCCTCCGTCATTTTGGACAGATTATATTTTTGTTTTCAAAACTTCAGTTACCTCTGCACCTTTTAGCTTTTCTTTTCTCTTCCTATACCTTCGGTCGAATGACTGGGGGTGGAGAGAAGGGAGGAGCTATATATACAGCTCTGCTGTGGTGCTCTTTGCCACTCCCTGTTAGCAGGAGGATAATATACCACAAGTAAGGATGAATCCGTGGACTCATCGTAGAAGAAATCAATTTATCAGGTATGCATAAATTTCCTTTTTCTTGACGATAAAATTATCATCATGTTCAGAGGTGAGACGATGCCCTGCCCAGGTTAATTATTTATTTTTTTTCGATTGAAGTGGCAAAGATACTTCTGTTTTTGTTTCTTAGGTTATGCATAAAATGATTGTGAAAATGTTGTATTGGGCTGTAAAGGGAGAGGGGTGCTGATTAATTTTATCTTTTTAAAAGCTTCTGGGGGAACACACATACACACACACACACACATATATATATATATACGTGGAGAAGGAGGGCACTCACAGGATTTGAATAATTTATTTTTTTAATAAAAAGTACATGAAAAATTATAGTCGACGTTTCGGCTCTATCCTGAGAAACTTCAGTTGTTTCTTTCCATTGGAAACACGGCAGGTTAGCCGTAATAAGATGTAAAAATTTGTCCTGAAGAAGGTTCAAGGATAGAGCCAAAACGTCGACTATAATTTTTCATATACTTTGTTTGTATTAAAAAATGTAATTATTCAAATCCTGTGAGTGTCCTCCTTCTCCACGTACTTATATGATTGCATATTGGGGACTGTACCCAGGTCACTGTATGTGTACAGAGGTTAGAGTGCTGGGCTACCGGCTATTTGACACTATATATATATATATATATATATATATATATATATATATATATATATATATATATATATGCACAAGGGAAAACAGCGCTTAAAGAATTCTAAGACAAATAACATGTTAAAAATTACATAAAACAGAGAAAAACGGCAAAGCGCATAAAATGTGAAATAGGTAATAATATAAGTCCACTAATGACTTTCTGATAATGTGTGTCTCCTTACCAGAATCTACCTCAATCTGATGAGGTAAGTTGCCGCACTGCAAGGGGTAATCGGGTTCCGGTACAGGTGTGTCGATATACTGATGAATGTCTTTTATAGTTTTATCCACCTTTTGGAGTATGTAGTAACAGAATAGCTCACATCCAGTTCTTTCCTCCAAAGTTACTCAAATATGGCATCCACCTCTTGGAGTATGTAGGTACAGACTGATAGAATAGCTTCTGTTTGGCTCCTCACAGGAAAATAAGCCCATATAAAAGAGAAGAATCGTATATAGTGTAATAACGTTTTTAATATACAATTACAAACAGAACATACAGTGTGTCAACTCACAGGAAATAACCTCAAACTGTGTGAGGTATGTTTAGAGCATAAAATCAGTCACTCCATTCAAATTGAGCACGGTGGAAAGTGTAAAAGAAGTTTAGAAACCAAGTCTGCATGTAGTACAGCGTAATGCAGGAAAGGCACAAAAGCAACGGTTACCCAATAATTAAAATAGTCTCATTAAAACAGTAGTAAGACCCTGACGCGTTTCAAAGGATGAAAATAGATTCCTTCTTCAGAGGGATGATACATGACTTTAAGAAGCGTCCATATAAGTAGGGAGAACGGCGGCACGCCCCCCTCTACTATTGGACACAATCTAAGTTACGTAATAAGTGACGTATGTGTCACTGTGTGTGAGTATGAAGGAGGTGGTGTCAAGACACACCCACCCTGTTATTAGATACTAGTCAATCGTGTTACGTAATACATGTCACTATAGATGCGAGAACATATAATAGCGCTATATTGCGTATATCTGGACACAATTGCCCTGGACTAGGACTACAATTTATAGTGCTTAGACTTATAGTAATTAACTGCTATATAAAAATCTACATACAAGACAAGAGAAAATATTTATCTAAAAACATACATTGCTAAGATATAAATAGATATGCACTTAATAAAGTTTATATGCACTTAATAAAAAATATTAATTCAAATAAATAAGATTATATATATTGTATTCTACACAATATAATGCTTGGGTGTGATTTCTATTTTGCTTGGCAAACAAGGAGTTAAATTCAAGATAAAGCAGAAGGGGGAAGGCAGGGATTGACCTCTGAGAGCTGTTAAAAAAAAAAAAAAAAAAAAAAAAAAAAAAAGGAATGATCTGTGGTGCATATCTGAGCTGTGGTATGCTGGCTGAAGGAGATCTTGACACTTGAAGACAGCAACACTTGCTGCACGGGGTTACCAGGGGAGGAAACGGCAGGAACTCCTCCTCTTAAATACTTTTTCTCCAGCTACCAGACATATTTCAGCATTAGGGTAGTCTGGCACAAACTGCATCTGCCGAACACCACTGCATGTGCCCAACACCACTGCATGTGCCCCACCAACAAGGACTAGATTGAGATTGTAGGCGGGTCCACTGCTGTCAGGCTTCATTAACTTCTTTAGAGGCTCCAGATGTCTTGTAGAGTGTGCAGGGGATATGCAGCATGCTATTTCTGCTGTCCTGCATAGTCTTTCTGCTTTATTCCGGGGATTCCTCTCAACTCTTTAGAGCCCTATACAGTATACTCAGCAACTGCAGTGATAGGCTAGTCCGGGCCTGCTGTATTGTGTCACTGCTCCCGCTCAATTTGAATTAATGCAGTTGATGGGACCCAACACTCAGCTGTCTCATAGGAACACATAGGAACTGGGGAGTGGTGTGGGACTCAGCACTAAGCCTGCTCAAAAAAACATTGACAAAAGAAGCTCTGCCCCAAGCTATATTGAATTTGAATTACTCACTTTCTAAAATGTGTATTAATGTACAAGGGTCTCTATTCAGATGTCCACTGGTTTATTATTGCTGTCCATAATTCTGCCATATTTGGAGTCTTTACATTTATAATCTTTCACATTATTTACCTCTAATTATATGTTATTACTGTTTGCCTCTATTAGTATTACAAGAGGAAAATGTGGGCATAAAAAATGGTAACCAAGGAGTTGCTTTTATGTGTATACATCTAGCCTGTTATATACTCTCTCCCACTCGCACATTGTTTTCTTTGCTGTTATTCTAACGCCAGTGGCCGAGGTGATGTGGAGCAGCAGGCTATTTTAAATCTGCTCTCTATGCTTAAATCTAACATTAGTAGAGGACAATGCAGTCTAAGAGTTAATGTAAAAATATATATTAAAGGGACAGTCAAGTCCAAAAAAAACTTTCATGATTTAAATAGAGCATGTAATTTTAAATAACTTCCCAATTTACTTTTATCACCAATTTTGGTTTGTTCTTTTGGTATTCTTAGTTGAAAGCTAAACCTAGGAGGTTAATATGCTAATGAAGGGATTTTCTTTCTTTTTAAACAACAATAATTCTGGTGTTGACTGTCCCTTTAAGCACGTCTGATATTTAATTAGATCTCATATACAGCGTAAACACAACATCCTTTAGTTAATATGTTTAGTTAAGTACTAATATGTCCTTGTTAGATGTTACGTTTATCGATGTTTTAATGCTCACCTCTCATATAGTTCGGCTACATAATGCCTATAATCACAACTATGTCACTTTAACCTGCCTGCCTTCCTTATCCTGTCACTTTAGGCTACCTGCCCTATCCTATCACTTTAGGCTACCTACCCTATAACCAGGGGTGGAACTACAGGGGGTGCAGAGGGTCCCAACTGCGACCGGGCCCACAAGGGTGGGGGCCCAGCTTCAATAAAAAAAAACGTTGACCTGCCACTGCCTGCACTGATATCATGTGAGTGTGACTTGATGCTTTACTAGTGCCTCTGTCTCTGACTACAGGGGTTAGTGTTTCTGTTTTACCCATTGGTGTTTGCATGTGTGTGTATGTATGTATGTGACTGTGTGTTTATTTATGCATGTGTGTGGGCTGGACCATGTCACTGACTACTATGGTCACTTTATAAAGTACTGGGGTGGGTAGGGTCAGGCCAGCCATCTCACCGGCAGGTTACAGACTGTGTCACTAACTCACTACATACAGTACTGGTGGGTTAAACAGTGTCACTATATACAGTAATCGGGGGCAGACCATCTCACAGACTGTGGGCACAGGGTACCTCCTTTTGCAGACATAATCTGATTCACATTTTTTTTTCTGTGTTAAATGTTAAAAAAAAGAAAGAAAAAAAAGATATTTATCAAATTGACCTTTTTTTTGGGGGGGGGGGGTTGGGGGCCCTTCTTAGATTTTTGCACCTGGGCCCTGTGGTTTCTAGTTACACCTCTGCCTATTACTTTAGGCTACCTGCCCTATCCTCTCACTTTAGCCTGCCTGCCATATCCTGTCACTTTAGCCTGCCTGCCCTGCCCTATCCTATCACTTTAGCCTGCCTGCCCTATCCTGTCACTTTAGCCTGCCTGCCCTATCCTGTCACTTTAGCCTGCCTGCCCTATCCTGTCACTTTAGGCTACCTGCCCTAGCCTGTCACTTTAGCCTGCCTTAGCCTGTCACTTTAACCTGCCTGCCCTATCCTGTCACTTTAGCCTGCCTGCCCTAGCCTGTCACTTTAGGCTACCTGCCCTAGCCTGTCACTTTAGCCTGCCTGCCCTATCCTGTCACTTTAGCCTGCCTGCCCTAGCCTGTCACTTTAGGCTACCTGCCCTAGCCTGTCACTTTAGGCTACCTGCCCTAGCCTGTCACTTTAGGCTACCTGCCCTAGCCTGTCACTTTAGGCTACCTGCCCTAGCCTGTCACTTTAGCCTGCCTGCCCTATCCTGTCACTTTAGCCTGCCTTATCCTGTCACTTTAGCTTGCCTGCCCTATCCTGTCACTTTAGGCTACCTGCCCTATCCTGTCACTTTAGGCTACCTGTCCTATCACTGTTTCTTATCACTGTTTTCTCCATCGTTAAGCTCACCTACATCTAGTTTCTTGGTATATTGTCTCATTAACATTGCTTGTATACCAGTGTAGCTTAACCGTCATTGCAGTTTCTATTCCTTGCATATATTTTATATATATATATATATATCCGCGGTCTGGGTCTTGTTTAAGGATTATGGCCTCGGAAGTGTCTGCTCTCCTTTTTTACATCTTGGAGAAGAGAGCGATTGGCAATTCTCTGATGGCTTGACCTTTTGGTCTCAGTCGTCCTTGACTTGGTTCCAGTCGGATATTATCACTTCAATGGTTTATTTCAACCACCAGATGGAACTAGGGGTTCCTTAGCCATGTAGGAGGTGATTTGGATTGTTCACTGGGCAGAAGCTCACAGTTTTCTGTCTGTCATTTTTTTTCCGGGGTGGACAATTGGCTTCTCAACAGATAGATATTTCATTCTGGGCAGTGGGATCCTGTTCCAGAGGTGTTTTTTAGGTGAACCCTCAAATGGGGGGGGGGGGGTATGGAATTGGCTTCTGAGGGCGTTTTGACAAAATTCCAAGTTTCCAAGGTATGGTTCATGATAAAGTGATCCACTGACCGCCCGGATAGATGCTGGCTGTTTTCTTGGTGTTCAGTCTGGCATGCCTATTCCTCTGTTTGTTCTCCTTACATGAGTCATTACTCGTATCAACAGGAGAGAGCAGCTGTGTTTTCTATTCACCTCTGCATGATCTCGCAGGGCCTGGTATGCTGACTTAGTGGTAATGTCATTTCTCCACTTTGGAGAATGTCCCTAAGGAAGGACTTTCTGAGCAGGGTCCCTTTTTTCATCTAATTTTCATTTCTCTGATGCTGCCTGCTTGGAGATTGATCGCTTAGTTTTGTCGATGACTGGGACCATGACTCAGGCTTGCAAGCAAGTTTTTAGAAGTTTTGTCATAAATTATGGCATACTTTTTTATTGGTTGGAATACAGGACTAAGCTTAAGTAGTGGAGTCTGGATTCCTAGAATGTTGTCCTGTCTCTGGGATATCTGGAGAAGGGTTTGTCTGTAAGTACCCTGAAGGGTCAGATTTTTGCATTGTCTTTGTCAGGCCCTGGTCGGAATTAGGCTGTGTTTAAGTCTGCGGTTCCACCTTGGAGTCTAACTTTTGTTCTTAAAGTTTGCGGCAGGCTCTGTTTGAGCCTTTTCCTTCCATAGATATTAATTTATCTTGGAAGGCTATTTTTTCTGCTCAGAGAGTCTCAGAATTCTCAGCTTAGCAGTATTATTCACCTTATCTTATCTTTCTTGCTGATGAGGCGATTTTGTTGTACTAACTTAGTACAAAATCTATCTACAGGTGACAGAGTTTTCGCCAGTCTTCTGTGGGTTTGTTTTTTCTGGGACTCAGAAAGCTACAGCTACGTTTCTTTCCTTTGGTGAGAAGTATAATTTGTTTGGCTTAGGAGACTAATGGATAGCAGCCCCCTGAGAGAATCACAGCTCATTCCATTAGGGCTGTTCGCCTTCTTGGGTTTTCAAGAATGAATCTTCTGGGGTTCAGATTTGCAGGGATGCAACTTGGTCCTCTCCGCATACTTTTTCAAAGTTTTATAAATTTGATACTTTTGCCTCGGCTAAGGTTTCTTTTGGGAGAAAGGTTCTTCAAGCAGTGGTGCCTTCTGTTTAGGTTACTTGTCTTGTCCCTTCCTTATCATCTGTGTCCTCTGGCTTGGGTATTGATTACCAACAGTAATTGATGATGATCGTGTACTCACCGTGTCATTAGAAAATTTATGCTTACCTGATAAACACGGTGAATCCACAGGCCCGCCCTGTTTTTCAGACAGTTTTTTGTTATATAAACCTCAAGCACCTCTGCACCTTGTGTTATTTCCCTTTCTCTCCTTTTTTTTCGGTCGAATGACTGGGGGTTGTGGGCAGGAAAGTGATACTTAACAGCTTTGCTGTGGTGCTATTTGCCTCCTCCTGCTGGCCAGGAGTGATTTTCCTAACAGTAATTGATGATGATCAGTGGACTCATCGTGTCAAGAAAGAAAGAAATTTATCAGGTAAGCATAAATTTTTTTAAATTTTTTTTTTAGATGGTAATGCTTGTTACTTGTGCCCCCACTTCCATTCATACATCTTTTATATTGCCGATTCTTCGTTTTAGCCTAGCAGAATATCCTCCCCTTAAATTATTCGCTCTCTCATTGGACCATAGGTGGAGCCCAATAACAGGAAATTATACATGTAAAGAGTGGAAGATGAGATCTCACGCCTACAACTATAATTTTCTATATTTGGAGCCCAAGAGTGGCCATAAAAGTTCTATTCCCCAGAAAATCGTCCCTTATACAGTAAAACACTGTTTTGAGAAGTCCAATATTCTACACTAAGGGAAACTTTATTTATAATTACTAAATAGACCTCCTAGATCTTAAAGGGACAGTCTACACCAGCATTTTTATTGTTTTAAAAGATAGATAATCCCTTTATTATCCATTCCCCAGTTTTGCATAACCAACACAGTTATATTAATATACTTTTAATCTCTGTGATTTTCTTGTATCTAAGCCTCTGCAAACTGCCCCTTTATTTCAGTTCTTTTGACAGAATTGCAGTTTAGCCAATCAGTGCCTGCTCCCAGATAACTTCACTGCACGAGCACAGTGTTATCTATATGAAATACGTGAACTAACACCCTCTAGTGGTAAAAAAATGTTAAAATGCATTCTGAAAAGAGGTGACCTTCAAGGTCTAAGAAATTAGCATATGAACCTCCTAGGTTAAGCTTTCAACTAAGAATACCAAGAGAACAAAGCAAAATTGGTGATAAAAGTAAATTGGAAAATTGTTTAAAATTACATGCTCTATCTGAATCATGAAAGTTTATTTTGGCCTAGTCTGTCCCTTTAATTTTAAAGCTTGTACTTGAGGTCTATGAGAGGCCTTGCTATGGTTAGGAGGTTGGAAAAATGAGAGCTTTTGTTCTCTTTATACTATTGTTGTACACGTATTATTTTAATAACTTGCTGCATGTTCTTCAATTTTCAGATCATATTTAAATATTGTATAACTGCCAGAGACTCGTAATGGTACAAAAATGCTTATGTATGCTTACCTGTACCTGTACATTTAGATTATTTTCTCTCAAGAAATAAATAAAAAAGCTTCTCTACCTCTCCAAGTAGTTATGGAACTAGTTGTTATGATCTAGCATCATGCCCTTAAAAGGGACATAAAACAAGTTGGGATAGAGACAAAATATAATATGTACTTTAATTACTGCCTTGCCATTAACCCTTTATTTTTAGTTTCTGAATTGTAAAGCTCGAACTCCTACCCCCCCCCACCCCCCACCCCACACACACACATTTCCTTCTATGGCTGTATCTATATCAATCGTTGTTTTGGTAGAAGGCTAATATGCATAGGGATTATCTGCTGGAGCATGCCTAGAAGCTGTGAACTCAGTTGAAATACAATGCCTGTGTCTAAACACTGATTAGAGAGGGTGGAGTTGGCTGCTCCAAGCATCTTAGCTATGTAATTCATTTTGCTTATTTTTTAAATGTATTTATTTTAAAATACTTGTCAGCAATTTTTAAACATTTTTTTAATGCAAACTATTTTGAATTAATTGGCCCTTATAGGATATGCACCAATCTCAACCTCTTTTACGTCCCTTTACATTTAGATATGTATTAGTAAATTGTAGTTATGCTAGGGAGGACTCACAGTTTTGCTGATAAAAAGTAAAAGCAGAGTTCAATTTTTATTAACAGTTTTTTGGGTCTAATAGGGTCACATCAAGGGATGCTTTTGCTTTTTGTGGTGAAAGATTTCTGTCATGTTGACACATTTCTTCTGCACTTGTTATTGTTAATTCTTAACAATCCTGTAATAATCATTGAGGGGTCTTACGTCTGCCTTGTCTTTCTGTAGTCTATGAATTGAGCTACCTTCCAAGACATTTGGCCTGGATCATGATCACCCACACTGTCTTCATATACCCAGAGCTGTTACCTGTTTGTGCCCTGAAGCCAAGAGGTCCACGTGACAGGGTGTTCTTCACCAAGCCAGAGGACAAGTAGGTGGCAATGACTTATCTGTTCAATCTGCTTTCTGTTATATCTGGACTAGATGAATGTTTCTCAAATGTGTGAGAGCAGATGGTGTGATAGTAAAAAATATTTTTGCCCAGATTACAGTGCACTTTTGCATATTTATAAAATGTTGTATGAATACAAATGTTTATCAGCCTAATGTTTATACAAATTTGGTTTATTTTGCTGCAAACTCTAAACTAAAGCTCCACCAATTAACCTGATGACTATAATTACCTCATCTAGAACCGCAGGCTCTTCCGTTTAACATGATTGGTTATGGTTGTGTAGAGTGAGAGCCTGCCCTAGAATTATATATGATCAATATAAATTGTGTGGGTGCATGAGGCATAATATTGTGTATGTGATTCCATGGTACCAAGTACACAAAGACTAAAGACATCTAAGCACTTAAAGGGACAGTCAACTCAAAATGTTTTATTGTTTTAAAAGATAGATAATCCCTTTATTACCCATTCCCCAGTTTTGCACAGAAAACACGGTTTTATTAATACACTTTTCTCCAACATTGGTGTGTCCGGTCCACGGCGTCATCCTTACTTGTGGGATATTCTCTTCCCCAACAGGAAATGGCAAAGAGTCCCAGCAAAGCTGGCCATATAGTCCCTCCTAGGCTCCGCCCACCCCAGTCATTCTCTTTGCCGTTGCACAGGCAACATCTCCACGGAGATGGTTAAGAGTTTTTTGGTGTTTAAATGTAGTTTTTATTCTTCTATCAAGTGTTTGTTATTTTAAAATAGTGCTGGTATGTACTATTTACTCTGAAACAGAAAAGGATGAAGGTTTCTGTTTGTGAGAGGAAGATGACAGTAACTAATATCGATTGCTGTTTCCACATAGGACTGTTGAGATGAAGTAACTTCAGTT